>NC_000083.6:79759487-79876987 GCF_000001635.26 Mus musculus | reverse complement strand
GGGGAGATGACACTTAGTGGACAGGCTCAAGGGAGTGTGGCTTACTATTTTTGATGGAGAAACATTGATAAAGTCCCTACCTAGTATTAACTTGCTTGCTCTGTGGGACCAGGAGGTTGGTGGAGAAACTGAACAAGGTACAAATCAACAGTTGTTAGATTTTTCAAAGAACAGAAAACTAAACCTTGGGCAGTTGTTTCCATTGCCATTTTCTGTAGTTATTTCGCCATTATTTTTCAGTAAAGCTCTTTCTGCAAAAGTTACCACATTGTCCTGTGTGGTGGTGAACAGAGAAAGGGTCTGGTTGTTTATAGAAGCTACCTATTCTTAAAGTTGTAGCTGTGGTGTTTGAGAAAAGTCCCAGCGGACACTGGCACCTCAGTGGCCATTTTTCTCCACGACAACAGCCCTGTGCGCCTTACTTTGGCAAGGGAACTGTAAATCTTACTTAAAAAATTGGGAGTTGTTAACTTTATTGGGTCATATTTGGATACCCTTAGAACCCTAATTTTACTTTTTAAACTCCAGAATGAAATCACTACATTCTATCTGATTTAATCTTTGTGCTGTGGAATAATTTTCTAGGTGATGAATACAAGGGCAGCTGGTCTCTAAAGTATTTGGTGAAGTTGGTTTTGTTTATGTGTATGCCTAGCTACAGTGTTCCAGCTCTGGCCTACAGTTAGCTGCTCAGTTTGCTTGACTGAAATAGAGGACCTAGTATAGTTGTTTCTCTCTCTGTGTGTATAAAATGGGAATTCTCACTGTTTGTCCTCTTGTAGAAGGATTGAAAATCCAAGGAACTTGAATATCCCCTTTCTATAACTATTCTCAAATGTTCTATAGAGAGGAAATATTTCAAATTTTGCTTTAGGTGTGGTCCTTAAGGAGAAGTTAGTAATGTAGGGACTAAAGTAACCTGTTTCTTTTTTAAATTCTAGGTGAGGATTATGAAGATGATGACCTAGTAAACTCAGATGAGGTTATGAAGAAACCATGCCCAGTACAGATTGTTCTCGCCCATGAAGATGACCATAACTTTGAGCTTGATGAAGAGGCTTTGGAGCAGATCCTGCTGCAGGAGCACATACGGGATCTTAACATAGTCGTGGTGTCTGTGGCAGGAGCTTTCCGTAAAGGGAAATCATTTCTCCTGGACTTCATGCTTAGATATATGTATAACAAGGTGAATAGTGTCTTTCAAATTGACCCCAACTGATATAAAAATAAAAGATATAAAAGAAAGAAGACAGAGACACAGTTATATTTTTAATTTTTAGCTGTTTCTCAAATATCTGATTATACCTTGAAAGATCACTGACATACTATGTGTGTGTTCACGCGGGGGGTCTCTCTCTCTCTCTCTCTCTCTTTTTCTTTCTCTCTCTCTCTCTCTCTCTCTCTCTCTCTCTCTCTCACACACACACACACACACACACATACACATCCCTCTTTGTTATTTCTTTATACTATTCCCATTTAGGCTGAGTGAAATAGATACCTTGTATATCTGTATTTCTCATATGGTCACTTTTATTGCTAAAATTCAATTCTTTTAGACTGGCTTCCATGTTGTCCCAGCCTCATCCCTTCCTGTAAGTTAAATGTACTATGTTTTTTTCCTTGAATCTTGCCCTATTCATGGCTGACCTTTTAATAAGAGGCCTTCCTGTTCTTGTGAGGCTGTTGTATGCCCTTCTCTGTTTTCATGGGTCAGGTATATTAATTAATGATGTTTTTAAGGTTTTTTTTTTTTCCTAGCTAGTTTACTCTCTTAGGAAAGTCTTTTTCTTGATTACATAACTCTAACTTCTACCAAAGATGTTTTGAGTAGGCATGTTTTGCCTGTTTTATAAGTGTATTTCCCTGTCTCTACATAGTCTCATTTTTAGATGGTATGAGAGGTTTTATTGTTTTCTTCCCTACAGAAAATGGAGGGAAATGATTCACTTTAGTTAGAGTGCTTTTAGTAGTTACAAGTCGAGCAGAGGGAAGGAACGGGGATTTGACGGGGAGCAAGACGAAGGGCTTGGGGAATTGTGAAGTGGGACAGTAAGGTGGAACTGCTTTACAGGGATCTGTGACGTTCAGAAGCTTCCTGAAGACACTAACATGGCATGGAGCCCTATAATGTTATTATCCTAACACCCGTCTGACTCCTTCCTTTATAGCGTCTGTCTGTCTTGAAATGAGAAAGAAGGGAAACATCCGGTTTGGTTTTTCTGGGAAGTACTGCAGTAAATTCTTTTCTTCTCAGGCATTCTTAAATATACCTTAGTATCAAGAATGTAATTCATATTAGTGTACAATATTTTATGTGTTTAAATTAAAGCTTCCACTTAAGACTTACTTCTGAAATAATGACATGTGTGAATAGTACCCTATTACTATATTTTTTTTTAATCTGTGCACTTCAGGGCAATAAAGATCCTCTGTATTTTGAGGCTTTCTAATTCCTCGAGTTAACTTTTTAGTAGGATCCCATTGTGAGCTGTGAGCTGCAAATACCTGTGATTCTAAATAGGTCAAAGATAGAGTGTTGGGAGGGGAAGGAAACAGATCACTTGTGTAGAAATAATAGATAAGTGTCACCTCAAGTGACACTTTACCTCCCTGGGTAGTCAGGGACTGTCCAGAGGGGGAAATCTCTCACAGGACTAAACAAGCTCTCCCTTGGCTGTAGGAGAGGCTCTGCACTCACAGAATGGCCTGATAAAATTACATACTTGTATAGTGGCTTTTAAGTTGAAATATCCTTAACTGCCAATTAGACTATTTCTGTATATAATAGAATGCCTCATAGAAGTCACCTTATTTTATTAGTTAGAAATTGCATTGAAACAGTGTCTGACTTTTGATTTTTTTTGATAACGTACTGATTTCCTGGTGGTTCATGCTTTTCCTATGAGATATAGGTAAAGGAGAGAAGACACTTTATGTGAATTATAGAAGGGAAATTAAGTCATGCAACCAGAGACAGAATTTGATGGTAATGAGAAATGGTTGATTTTCTCTTTCAGAGTGTGTGTGTATACTCTCAAGTGTTGAGTAGAATACTAGATTGTTTCTACTCGCAGTTCAAATACATATATTTTCCTTAAAATAAGTATACTTTACAAACGGAAAGATGTGGTATATTGCTCGATGGCACTTTATACATGTATGTACACCTTCACGATCACCATCCAAAGTCACTGCTACTGTGAGCCTCTCCCCATCTGCTGCTTCCTGGGTTGAGCGCTGGTGAAGGAACTGTGCCGTAGATAATTATTGCCTTTCTTCAGTAATTTTATAATGCTCAGATCCACTGATGCTTTTGCATGCAGCAATATAACTCATTCTTGTTGTTTTACTACATGATTAAAATGTATTTACTTACTCACTAATCTGTTGATGGATATTTGATTGCTTTGACCTTAATAATTTTTAGTCTGTTGCTTGTCTGAGTCACACTCTTTGAAAATGGAGTAGGTTACTTTTGAGTTGGTAGGAATTGTTAGAGCAATGTTCATTAAATTTCAATTCTAGGAATCAGTTTTAAAGGGAAAAATGATTTAGAATTAAATTACGTACTATGTGGACAACTTAACACAATACTTAGAATTCTGATAGTAATGACAGTATAGATGAAGATTCTTAATTCTATACAGTTGTTTCTAACTTTATCTCATTCGTAATGTTTTCTCTTGAAACTTTTTATGAGAAAATTAAGTGTATTAAAATTAGTAATATGTGCCCATTCTTTTAATGTTTTTATAGGCATGAACTCTATCTACCTCTATACTCTGACTGTCCCATACTGTACGTGGTGTTTAGAAGTGAACTCTGACATAGAAATTGCATCAGTAAATATTTCAGGCTCTTTTTCATATACAGCAGTCCTTTCTAAGGTTTTACAGTATCTTCTAGTTGATCCATTTTTCAGTTGCTTCAAATGTTTTGTTCTAGTTGAGGCACACATCGTGAAAGCATGGGTTTAAAATGTTCTTAACCCTCCAGCTTTCTGTTTTCTGGCAGTTCATTTGTTGGTCTTGCAGTTTCTTGCTCTGGACTTACTAGCTTACTCCAGTGGTATAGTTGTGAATTTTCTGTAATTGTTAATTGAGTCTAGAGACTAGAGCAGTCTCAGGCTTTACTTCATCTATTTATTTTTCTTTTGGCAGAGATACTTTATAGATGATGATTTTGTTATTGTTGTTGTTTTTGAGACGGTTTCTCCATGGGGCCCTGCGACTCCCAGGTGTTGTGATTAAAGGTGTGCGCCACCATGCTCAGCTGTGGTAGCTTTAATATAACGTTTTTTGAGGCTTTCCTAAATTCTGGGTACTCTTGGTTATTTTTTGCTTTTGATATAATTTTACTGTTTTACTCATTACAAGTTTTACATAACTTTAATATTACAGGCTACCTAAAATTTAGTTTTCATTATTTTTGCTAATATGAGAAGCAAACAAAGCCTGATATGAATTTTCAGAATTTTGAATCAGTGAAGAAAATAAAACATTTAGTTTCTTTCCTTTCTCTCCCAAATACAAACTAAGGAGACTAGATACTATTGTTTAGTGGTTTCTGGGCTATTTTCTTCCCTTCCTTCTCTGAGACTTTGATTTAGGAATTGGAAATTTTCAGTCTTTATGTTTTCATATGTAGAGCCTATATTAATGTAAATGAATTTAGCTAGAAATTTTTTGTTATATATTGTTGAATCTATAGAAGTTAGGAATTGATGAGATGGAGAAGTTTCCAGACATTGTTTCATGTCCTTCGTGCACTGCTTTAAGAGGGGAAATACGAATTTTTGGAAAATGTTCTTGTTTTGTAGCATTTCAAATACTTTTTCATTTTTTCACCCTTAATTTTTAGAATATATGTATTATCTTTTTGAGTATTATAAAAATTTATGTTACCCCTGTCATGTAGTATTTTAGTTTTGGATGTCTGAAAGTCAGGTGTGAAATACCAGATTATTGGAATTTAAGAGAGGTGGGGTTTTAATGGGAGATTTTTGTTCTCTAGCTAGAGGCTTTTGTCTAATGCTCAATTGTGGGGCCACATGCTTTCCTCTGCTGTCTTCCATTGTCCTGGGTTTCCTTAGAACTCCAGTTTTGGTGTAGAGCACTTCCTTCTCTTCCCTGCCTTCTCTGTGATACAGAATTTTTTTTCCATTTTTTATTAGGTATTTAGCTCATTTACATTTCCAATGCTATACCAAAAGTCCCCCATACCCACCCACCCCCACTCCCCTACCCACCCACTCCCCCTTTTTGGCCCTGGCGTTCCTCTGTACTGGGGCATATAAAGTTTGTGTGTCCAATGGGCCTCTCTTTCCAGTGATGGCTGACTAGGCCATCTTTTGATACATATGCAGCTAGAGTCAAGAACTCCGGGGTACTGGTTAGTTCATAATGTTGTTCCACCTATAGGGTTGCAGATCCCTTTAGCTCCTTGGGTACTTTCTCTAGCTCCTCCATTGGAGGCCCTGTGATCCATCCAATAGCTGACTGTGAGCATCCACTTCTGTGTTTGCTAGGCCCCGCATAGTCTCACAAGAGACAGCTACATCTGGGTCCTTTCGATAAAATCTTGCTAGTGTGTGCAATGGTGTCAGCGTTTGGATGCTGATTATGGGGTGGATCCCTGGATATGGCAGTCTCTACATGGTCCATCCTTTCGTCTCAGCTCCAAACTTTGTCTCTGTAACTCCTTCCATGGGTGTTTTGTTCCCACTTCTAAGGAGGGGCATAGTGTCCACACTTCAGTCTTCATTTTTCTTGAGTTTCATGTGTTTAGCAAATTGTATCTTATATCTTGGGTATCCTAGGTTTTGGGCTAATATCCACTTATCAGTGAGTACATATTGTGTGAGTTCCTTTGTGAATGTGTTACCTCACTCAGGATGATGCCCTCCAGGTCCATCCATTTGGCTAGGAATTTCATAAATTCATTCTTTTTAATAGCTGAGTAGTACTCCATTGTGTAGATGTACCACATTTTCTGTATCCATTCCTCTGTTGAGGGGCATCTGGGTTCTTTCCAGCTTCTGGCTATTATAAATAAGGCTGCTATGAACATAGTGGAGCATGTATACAGAATCTTTTTAATGTCCCATCATTCCATTGTCTGTCCTTAGTACTATTTACCGTTGTTAGACTTTATGATGATTATTTTCTATCTGGTTATACTGAAGTTTGCTATGATTCTGCTTATCCATGGATAGGGAGGGGTTTCCTAGCTCTTAATGCCTTCTTTAATTTTGTTCTGTGGTGTTTAAAAGGAGAAGTATTTTACTGTTTTGGTTAGATGTATTTTTTTAAGATTTATTTACTTATTTTATGTATATGCGTACACTGTAGCTGTACAGATGGTTGTGAGCCTTCATGTGGTTGGGAATTGAATTTTTAGGACCTCTGCTCGCTCTGTTCAACTTGGCTCACTCAGTCCCTGCTCGCTCCAGCCCACAGATTGATTTATTTATTATTATACACAAGTACTCTGTAGCTGTCTTCAGACACACCAGAAGAGGGCGTCAGATCTCATTACGGGTGGTTGTGGGCCACCATGTAGGGATTTGAACTTAGGACCTTTGGAAGAGCAGTCAGTGCTCTTACCCGCTGAGCCATCTCGCCAGCCTGGTTAGATGTATTCTTAAGTCTTTTATTTTTTTGAAGTTATGTCTTCTTGGTTTCTTCTCAGTTTCTTGTCATTGTATGGAAAAGCTGCTGAGTTCCAAGTTGATTTTGTGTCAGGCTACATTGCTGAAGGTTTCCATCTGTACTGAGTTCTCTAGTGGAGTCTTCCAGTCCTTTTGTGTGTAAGACGAGTGTGGTTGCTTCTTCCTTTCCTTTTTCATGTGTGTACCTTTTCCTTAATGACTTTAGTTAAGGGGGTGCACTGAGGAAGAGTGGAGCTAAGATGCACAACTTGTCCAGTTTTGATTTTAGAAGAAATGCTTTATTTTTTTTCTCAGTTTAGTATAATGTTGGCTGTATGTTTATGTGGCCATAGTTACACTGGAGTTTTTCTTCTAGTTCTAGCTTCTTTGAGGCTCTTATCAGGAGATGTGGGGCTTTGTCAAGGCCTTTTCTTTGCCTTTTGAGATGATGCTGATGACAGCTGCTCTGACCCCCACTGATTGTTTATTTTTAAGCTATTCAGATAGGGTCTTGGTATATAGCCCCTCTTAGTCTCAAAGGTTCATGGCTTCCCCTCCCTCAGCCTCCTTAGTGCTGGGATTGCAGTGCTCATCCTCCAGTTCTTATCCCCCACCTCCACTCCTTACACTAGGCTGAAATTGGCTAAGTGTGCCTTTGCGACTCTCCATAAATCTGCCAGGTTAGTTTGAACAGCAGGACAGGCCTCTGTTGCAAGGACTCTTCTGGGTGTATATAATTGAAAACTATCATTTTTGTCAAGTGAATTTTAAAATGGCTGTTTTCTTGTAGCTTACCATGGGAACTGTGGAGTCCTGTGAGACCTGTCTGCAAGTATCAGGGCTGCTCCTGCTAGGGAACTCAGTTTGGGGCAGCTCTTGGCCTCTCGGGTTTTGGAGTGGTAGTTTGCTTGGAAACTCAGGTTTTTTGTTTGTTTGTTTGTTTTTTGTTTTGGTCCAAGGAAAGAAAGTCATAATTTTGAGTTTGCTAACCTTTTTCCTTTTTTAGAACCCGGAAAGACTTCAGCTTTTACAAATGAGGCTGAAACTGAAAGTTTAATGGAAGGTGCAAGTTAGTGGCGATTGGGCATTTTTGTTTTTTTAAGGTGATATCCACAGTATAAGATTCATCATATTAACCATTTTTAAGTGTGCAGGTCAGTGATATTAAGTTCAAACACATTGTTTCTAGCAGATTCTACTTAGGAATCTTTCATTCATAATTTTTTTTGTCTTTCTGGTTTGAAGCTTAGAAACTTCAGGATCCTAAACATTTCCCTCTTGGCTCTGGAAGCCAGCATGCTGCTTTCTTTTCTTGACTGTGTGCACCTTTTAGGAGTAGAAATCATGCAGTGTCCATCTTTTTTTGTATCTGGTTTATTTGTCATAGCTGAGTGACTTCATGGTCAAGAATACTATTTAAGTTGAGCTTTTAAAAACAGATTGACTTAAATTCTCTTTAGAATGTAATCAAGTTGTTAGAATTGGTTGGTGTGTCTGAGTTTGTGACCTGGGTCATTCATAATTTCTATTTATCCAACCCCAGAGTAGAGGAGTTAGACATGGGGCAGTTTGGGTGCATGGGTAATAAGTAGTTGTAACTGTTTGGAATGTTTATAGTTGTTCCAGGACTTCACGCTCTCATGCAGTCACTAGAAAATTCTAGTGTAGGTGTTAAAGTGTCAAAAACCTACTTGTTTTACCTGCTAAGTTGGACTTTAAATAGAATAAGATTTTTGTTTGTGATTATTACTCTGGGAAATACCTTGAAATGAAGGAGTATTTTCTTCCTTAATTCCACATCTTTCATCTCATTTACTGCTAACTGTGATGAGTTGTGGCTTTTAGATTCGTCACACCTCACCATTATGAAAGGAGTAAGCTTGCTGGTGAGGGGAGCTGGGCTGCTGTGAGGTTTCCCTTCCATTACGCTCTGTTATAAGCAACATTTCCTTTTTGCAGAAGTGTGAGCTTTCTGCTCCTGAGGTAGAGCTATTGCTGATAGCTGTATTATGTAGGGGAGGCTTTCGGTAAGAGCTGCGTTTATTGTTTGGCATCACCTACAAAGAGGAGACTGCCTTTTCAGTTGAGATTAACTTTAAAGATCTTGTATTTTCTCCTACGAGGAACATTTGGTTTCTACTCTGAGGAATATGGGTTTTAAGACACTTTTGTCTATACAGTGGCAAATGGTACCAGGTCAGTGCTTTGGAATTCCTAGGCTTGCTTTTAATAAATTCTGGGAGGAGATAGGGTCTGTTAGAATTAAGCCAGTTTCCAGAGCCACTAGAATGCTCTGAGGGCAGGAATGCTTTTGTTCATTTAGAGAACTCTGGGTTTTTAACAGTGTTCAAATTTGGTAGAAGGCAAATAATTTGTTGACTAAATTAATTATTTTTCTAAAGCCTTCTGTGTTCATTCACTAGAGGAATAATAGGTTTTATTTTGTTTGAGAATTTGATTATCTAGAATCCTTAATTTACTTTTTTTTAAAAAACCTTTTTTTTTCTTTAGACAGTGAACTAAGAAGAGATTATACATAGTGATACATTTCTGTGAGACACCGATTCTTTTTAGTCTCTTTGAACATGAGGGTTTACAAGGATGCTATAGGTCTATGATTTTTGTCATGTTTTAATTTTTTTTTACTGTTCTTATTTCTAGGACTAGAACAGTCATACTTTTATGCTTGATACCTGTATTCTAAAGAAAGCATATTGAATTTTATAAGTAAAATTTTTACTCATTTAATGCTTCCTTATAAGCCAGGTAGAATGAAGTAAAACTTCAGTTTTCATGAACTTACATTCTCATATAGGAGACAGAGAAGCAAGGCAACATATTGAGTTAAAACAGATCTCTGAGAACAGATTCTTTTAACCTATTCGTGAAAGTTAAACTGGAAAAAAGAGTTTTTGCAGTAGCAGATTTTTTCACATTGTGGGGAAATGAATAATAGTTTCTTACATGTAACACTTCATCCCTCCAGTGTCAAGAGTTTTTGAGTCTAGGCAAAAGAAGGAATAGGTTAGCTAAACAATATATAACGTAGGGTTGATTAGATCGCTCAGGCATGTTAGAGACAGGAAGGTGTGTGTTTGCCTGTGTTGGAATCTCTGTGGAATATTGGGAACAGAGACTGGAAAAGTGAAAGATGTATTGCTGTGACCAGCAGGTCTCCAGATGGCCTCACAGGTTGTGTTTTAGAAGATAGAGAGGCTTCTTGTGAAAAGTAGGTGACATGGAAAAGTGACGGGGCCTGCCTACCACTTGTTCTTGTTGAGGGGCGTCACTGATTTTCTAACACTAGGAAGGGTGCTCTGTGAAACACAGGTTCAGAAAACACTGAATGGAGTTGTATGGTGTGGTTTTCTTGTAACCGGCAGAAATGAAGGTCTAATAGTGTTGACAACTGAGGACAGTGAATGAGTGCAATGTTGTCATGTACAGCATTGTAGCTTGTTGGGCACGGAGTTTTGTGGACAGTAATAGATGGAGTCAAGGTCAGGGCTGCATCTTCTCAGTCGATGTCTGAGCCTGGCCTTGTTTTGTCTTTCTACCTTACATGTCTCCTTTGTCAGTCACATCATCCCCCACTGCTCTTGTCTTCAATATCTCTCTGCCCCTAATTTGGGTTTTATAATTTGTTTTGGATTAGATTCAAGTTTATTAGAAATTTCTAAAACAAAGAAATATTTTCTTTTGAGATGCTTTAAATTGAGAATAATATGTAGACTTTAAAGTGTAGGCATCTTGACATGGCAATTAGTCATTGACATCACATATTTAGTATTCTAGACCAATTATGTTGTGGTATATTAACAGTATTTATAAATATTATTTATGGTAGTGGGCATTGAATGTAAGACTTGTGTATAGGTGAGTACTTTCCCACTGCACTGTACCCCAGCTCCATACTGTATAGTTATAGTAGTTGTAGCTCTGTGGCTTGAGTTATAAGATAGCCCTGCCCCCTCCCTGCTTTTCCTGGTGATGAGGACCAAACCCAGCGCCTTGGGCTTCTTAGGTAGAGGTTTCATTACAGAAATACAGACAGTGTTATGGACTGCCATGCTCCTGTAGACCTGTGGTCTCGTTTTATCTATTTCTTTGTGTATGTGTTTCTTGGACTGTTTTAAAGCAGTTGCCAGGAAGATGCATATTTTTCACCATAAATATTTAGACATCTAGTAGCTAAAGACTCAGTTCTATTTTTTGTGCACAAAAAAGTGTCATTTTGTGTGCTTTTCCTGTTTTTTCTTTTCCTCCTTAACTTTCCTTCCCTTTTCCTTTTCCTCTTTCTTTCTTTCTTTCTTTCTTTCTTTCTTTCTTTCTTTCTTTCTTTCTTTCTTTCTTTCTTTCTTTCTTTCCCTCCCTCCCTCCCTCCCTCCCTCCCTCCCTCCCTCCCTCCCTCCCTCCCCTCTTCCCCCTCCCTCCCTCCTTACTTCCCTCCCTCCCTCCCTCCTCCCCCCCTCTCTCTTTCTTTCTTTCTTTTGTCGTTTTTATTTGCTTGTTTGTTTTCTAGAGAGAGAAAAGCCATGGAGTTGGATATCGGGTGGTGGAGAAGCTCTGGGAGGAAATTTGGCAGAGAAACCCTGTTCAGAATAAATATAGTGTATGAAAACATATCTTAAATAAAAGAAAAATGTTTATATCCATTTAACATTATTGCATAAGGAGTCCAGATATCTGTTTGTTTCATTAAAAACCACCCCCTACCCCTTACCCCTTAAACCAGTTTGCTTGAATCGGGTTCCAAACAAGTTCTAGGAGACAGTCCCAGCAGTGGGAGGTGTTTTTGTATACACTGTTCTAGGCGAGGGTCACTGTCCTGCCTGCTGTCTGGGACGTGGTTTTACTCTTCTATACAACAAGATATTAAAGTAGCTTCCATATTTTATCATCTTTAAACACAGAAAAGCTTGCCAGAAGAGGAGGAGTAGGCGCACATAAGCCCATTTACCTAGATGGCCAGGTTAAGTGGAGGCTGCGATCTGTGTGACAAAGGCTGATTGGAGGAGACTGCTCCTAGCACTCTGCACAGGACTGTTTGCATAATGCTAGACTGGGTGTTCTCTCTCTGGGTGTTGGCTTCTTCTCCTTTATGAGCTATGAAATGGGTGAGTTGTGTTTGTTTTACATTTCTCTTTGATTTTTAACAGGATTCTCAAAGCTGGATTGGTGGAAACAATGAACCCTTGACTGGCTTTACGTGGCGAGGTGGTTGCGAAAGAGAAACAACAGGCATACAAGTTTGGAATGAAGTGTTTGTGATTGACAGACCTAATGGAACAAAAGTAAAATTCTACTTATACTTTGCTATTTTCTCCTGTATTCTTTTCTTGAGCAATTTTCTGGTATTAAAATTTAAAAGAACACAAAACTATTAATGATTAATATGTTAAAATGTACAATGGTATGTAAATACTTTTCTTGACTTAATTACTGCTTTGAACTTTATTAATGTATGATTTTTGTAGGCATTTTTGGTGATTCTTTTACTAAGTATTTTAAATTTAACGAATTCCTAGGTGGCTGTGCTGCTAATGGATACCCAGGGTGCCTTTGATAGCCAGTCAACCATTAAAGACTGTGCGACAGTGTTTGCTCTGAGCACTATGACCAGCTCTGTGCAGGTGAGCGTGCGTGTTGTCAGTTCATAAAATCCTACCTTTGTGCAGCCACCGAGGAAGAGACTTGATGGAAGGAAAATGGATTAGACGATAGAGCTGGCTGCATTTCTTCTTACTTAGATACTAAGCTGTAAGATGATAGACTTTGCCTTAGATGTAAAGGATGAAGTTACGTCAGAGCCACCCCTGCTTTCATCGCAGAACAGCCTTTTCATTAGTTCTCTGAGGATTTCATCCCAACTCTCCCAGACCCACCCCTCTCCTACCCACCCAGCTTTGTGCTCTGAGTTTTCCTTTTTCTCAGGTAACTGTTTTCATACAGTATTCTTGATCCTGTTTTCTCGATCCCCTACTTCCTACCCACTGTGTCCTCATTTTTAAAACACCAAGTGCTGCTGGGGTGTGTGGTGCACCCGTGCACATTCAGGCAAACGTTCCTACTCCTAAGATCAAAAGTAAGAAAGTTTTAGGGGAAAGTTATTGAATAATGTTGGTAATTAAAATCAATCACATGATTGCTTAACCAAAAACAAAACAAAGATACTAAATAATTAAACAGCTACCTAGTTTTCTATTTGGTTTCTCTGATAGTTCTTGATTATTTGAACTAAAAATCCCCATAATTAATTAATGTTTTATTGAGACAGGGTTTCTCCGTGTAGCCATGGCTGCCCTGGACCTCATACTGTAGACCAGGCTGTCCTTAAGCTTAGAGATCTGTCTGCCTCTGCTGCCTGAGTGCAGGGATTAAAGGCGTGTGCTGCCACCATCACTCAGTAACAATATTTAATTTAGAAAACCCAAGCAATAGGGGTTTGTAGCACTGGCTTGGCTTGGAAAGGGTGAAGTCCTCCTGCGTTACATATGCACAGTGCTCTGGTTGTCCTTGTCCTACCACGTTCTCCTTGCCTCAGATGGAACATCTCTGTGTGATCTAGGTGAGGTCAGTTGACATCATTTTGTATTCCTTTCCTTTTTTGGGGATCATTTGTATGGATATCTCCCTGGCTCAACAATTAATGCTGGGCAGGCGGTCTCCTAGATCCTGCTGGTGATAGACAATCCATGAGAAAGGATATTGGAACATGTCCTTCAGTGGAAACTGTCTGTGTCAGTGCCAGTGGTCTGTCAGGGTTCACAAGCAGTCCTGCAGCGTGTCCTGTGACTCTGTGATGGCTTCTCATAGGTCAGAAGCACAAGCTTCCCAGTTAGCTCCCTTCCTCCTCCTCCGTCCGTCCGTCCGTCCGTCCGTCCGTCCGTCCGTCCGTCCGTCCGTGCCGCGAAGCAGCCTGGGTGTCACTGTGTGCAGAGGAGTTCTTTCTGGCCTACCTTCTGTTCCAGGCCAAGGATCCTGTCACTGCTCACTAAGAGATGCTCTTGAGGACTCGCAGAATTCTTTCTTTTTGTTGTTTTTCCTGCACAAAATAGCGTGACTATAGATCCCGAGAGGCAGCAGAGGCCATCCTGCTCTGTGTTTCACATTTTAGCTCTTCTGCTTAGCTGATGTTACAGTTTGAGGCTTGCCTCGCAGATTACAATGGAGGAGCTCCATCCTAAACTTAGCTGCTATTCTTTTGTTTATATAACTTTTTGATGCTAGGGGATTCGGTTTTGGACCACTTACACCATGCACTTTTTTATCTATAAACTGAGGATTTTACTTACTCTGTCTATCTCAAATGTAGCTGTGTATTGTGAAAGAGGACATCTAAGTGAGGTAGTGCTTATACTATTAATATATAATTAGTATATAGTTTATATAGGTCTGTTTAGTGAGGGGTGGTAATAGGGATTAATATGTGGTGTCACAGATGCCAGCAGTGTGCCACTGAGCTACAGTCCCAGCTTCAGAACGACTTTCTACAGACCTTGGAAGGGCGTTTTCCTCCTTAAGTCGTGGTTTCCAGGCATGGTAGTACTGTGCCTCAGCACTTGGGGAGTTGAGTTAGGTGGAGAGCTCCATAACAGGAGCTAGTTAGAGACTGTACAGGGTTATGGAGCAAGAGATGAAACATTTTTTTCTTTTGGGCAGGTAGACAGACTCTTAGGACTTACTGAGTCCAAGACAGTATGCTGACACCCAATGATTTAAGATACCAGGTGCCCATCTCTCTTTACCTGTGTTCTAAAGTTTAGGCCCACACAGATAAGAATAGGTTGGTTATGCTGTTGGCTTTTTATATTTTAGCTCTCTTGTTTGGGAGTAATCAGCGACTAAGCATCCTCTATTGGTGTTTGTACTCTTGACCTCTTGAGTTTATTTAGACTATCACCTGTTTGTTGTGTCTTTGGAGTCGCTGCATTTACTGAGTTCTGTCCTAGAGGTTGTGTCTGTAGGTGTCACTGTAGCACCTAATGCTCTGTCATGGAAGGACTAGACCTGACAAACCCTAAGAACAGAGAACAACCATTATTAGTTCTGCTCTGTGTTTTGGAAAGCCTCCAGAACATTCCAAAAAGGGCAATAGTGCCACCTACTGCTAGTTTACTAGTTTCCATGGCCTGGTAAACATTTCACATTTCCTAGGCTCATCAACTCAAGCAAAAAAAAAAAAAAAAAAAAAAAAAACCATGGCATGTGTGCATGTGTGCCAGTGTGTGCCAGTCATTGCAGTGCTCTGAAATCTGAGCACATGGGAGGCAGAGGCAGGAGGATTGTTAAAGTTTGAGGCCAGTCTGGACTAAGTAGGGAAATCCTTTCTAAAAATCTAGAACAAACCCAAACAACCAAAAAGTCCAGAGCCTATTGAATGAACGTATATCCTGTCCCAAGAAGAAACTTATTTTTCTAAGCATTGCTCCTCATATTCTTCAACTTCTGCAAGGAGTGAAACAAGCTTTGCTTCTCCCTGGCTTGGAGCTCACTGTGTAGTCCAGGGTGGCCTTCGAGTACATCCGACTCTTGTGCCCCTACATCCTAAGTGTTGGAATCTCAGGAGTGCATCATCACACCTGGCTTCAGCTTGGCCTTTAAAAATGACTTGGCATAGTGTGAAAGACTGAGAAACAGGGAAGGACAGTACATAACACACTTGGACCATGAGTATGTATGCTTTATGAATTTCATGTACTGCTTCTCTTTAATAAGGAAATGCTTTCCATATACTACTGGTTAATATAGTGCCTAAGGGATTAATTTGTGATGATGTCTAAAATAACCTTCCTTTCTAAAAGAGAATTACTCATTAAAGCACTAATAGAAACAAAATAAATTTGGTTTTAACAGGTATATAATTTGTCTCAGAATATTCAAGAAGATGATCTTCAACATCTACAGGTATGTCTTAGAGAATATATGCCAAAGTATTAAAACTTAATTCTTTCTCATTGTAAATTCATATTTAGATATTTGAATTTTGTATGGCTTTAAAGAAATGATTGATTGGCTAACTAGAGGACATTTCTGATATACCTAGTTTATTAGCCAGTGAAATGCCTGAGATTCAGATAAGAATAGAGACTGACTTCTACTCTGATATAGACAGTTTTATAAATGACATCTTTAAGTCTCCTTGATGGCATTATCTTAACTAACATGGTTTATAGTTATTTACAGAGTATGGAAGACTTGCAATGGAAGAGATCTACCAGAAGCCATTTCAGGTAAGCACTTTAAAAATGCACCTGTGAGAAGCTTCAAGCCACAGGACATTATAAACTCATTTGACACCAGAATCAGAACAACGCTATTGCTGTATCATCATCAGCTTACTACTGGTTGAAGCCCAACTGTCTAGGAAACACAGAAATGACTCTAGATTTGTTTGCAATATTTTAAATTGTGGAGGGTGCTTCTCTTCATCGAATGTTATTTAATTCTAGAACTTAAGACAGTAGCGAAATGAAGACGGTATCATGATAAAGTTATAAAATGTCATGCAGGCTTCCTTTTTTGTGATGTTTTACAAGTTGAAGTTGGCCCCTGCTACTCTTCGTTTCCTAGACAGGCTCAGGGTTGCAGGCTGCTGCTCATGTTGCTCTTGGCTGCAGGGACTGGGAGGGAGCAGTCAGTGTGTTTGCCTGTTGCTATGTGGAGTGCATCTAGTGACTATAATATTAGTGGGCTTACATTAATTTTGCCTCATTTTTATCTGACACAGCTGCTTTAGGCAATCAGTTTTATGAAACAGTTGGGCAGATCCTGGCTTCCTTTTGTATATATGGGTAAAATACACTGTGTTTGGTTTATGGTTTTTCTAATCTAGAATGATTATCCACTTAGGAGACATGATGTCTTGATTGTTACAGTTTTGTGGGGTGTCTAATTCTACTGGCATGTGATGCAGAGGGCAGAAATAGTTCTCCATACTGCAAAGGACAGCCATGCACAAGGAATTACCTGGTTCAAAATGCCAGTAGTGCTGAGAAGTCAAATACTGTGGGGATAAGACATTTGTAAGAATGGCCGCTTTATACCAAATCTATAACCAGTGTGGAATTAGCCATCTAAAAGTGTAGGATGGTTTAAAGTGGTGATTCCCTATATAACTTTTGTTCATTTTTGGCTTTGGGTGTTAGTACTCCAATGACTCCTTCTGTGTATGACATTCTCAAGAGGAGCTGAGCAGTTGGTGCCAGGGCTGGGCTGGGCTTTCAGTGGCATTGATCGTAACCACGGAGAGCAGACTCACTATTTGGTTACTGGAACCATTTTTATTTTTAAATTTTTGGTGCTGAGAGTTGAACCCAGGACCTCATCAAGAGTGACAGTCATATATGTTCTACCCACCAAGCTACTCATTCTAGTCTTGATTAACGTTGTTTATATAGGAGGAAGTTTTAAGTAATTTTAGGATTTTGTAACAAGTATTTTTTTCTGTATGTAGACGCTAATGTTTTTGATTCGAGATTGGAGTTATCCTTATGAGCACTCATATGGCTTGGAAGGTGGGAAGCAGTTCCTTGAGAAGAGATTACAGGTAAGCTCCATCTCCTGGAGAGGAAAGCCTGTGCCTCAGGCTGGGCACAGGGTGGGCTGCCTGGACTACCTGATGTCACCAGCGCAAGTGCGAGACTCTTGCCTAAGAAGATAGGCTTAAATAAATGTAAAAGAACAATTGTTCTTCTCTACCCATCAGTAAATATTCAAAGACCAATGTTTTTGAAAGTGACTTGTTGTTGTTATTGTGTTTGGGTGTGTACCTGTCACAGCGTATATGTGCAGGTCAGATGACAGCTTTGTGTGGTTGAGTCCCTTTGTCCGTCTTTACACCAATTCTTGCTATTGAACTGAGGTCACCAGACTTCCTTGACGGCATCTTTACATGCTGAGCCATCTTGGCCTTTTAAAAAGAACCAGATACTCTCATTCCTATGCAGTGTGCCTCACAAAGCATTCCTGGGAAATGGCCTCACAAACAGGGTCATGATTCTTTAGAGGCCTTTTCCTGCGGGAATACTTTGGTATCTCCAGATTACATCTCCACATCCAGAAGACCATGGGGAGAGAGGTCCTTCTGTAATGTGCTGGGCTCAAAGGTTTTTGTCTGTCTGTGGTATGATTCATTTTTCTCAACCACATTCAAATACTTGGGGCATAGTATGACTTTCTTATTCTTAAAACGATATTAATTCCTGGATTATTTGGAAGGCATTTTCAGACTGAGGTAATTTATCAAGTTTACTTTTTTTTCTGGTTATTTAGAAGAAATCAACAACATATTAGTCATAGCTGAACTCTGAATTCTGTACTTCAAAGACAAGGTGTCAGAGTTATTACAGAGATGCATCCAGTCACACATTTTAGTGTGCAGCGTAATGAGTTTGTAAAATGAACAGAGATATATAACTTGTGCCCAGAATCACCTACTTCCATATGCTTACTTTGCTAAAACCTCTATCATTTTTAACAGGTTTTGTTTTTGTATTTCATACAAAGTACAGAAAGGATCACAGAGATCCACCTGCCTCTCCTTCCTAATGCTGGGAGGAGAGTTTGCAGCGCCGTGCTTACTCAGAATATATTCTTTTGTGTCTTACTTGTTCACTAGTTTGTTCTTGAGATTAAACTATATTGTTGCATATAGTTTATTAGTTCACTCTTACTATGTACATATTACACTGATAAATAACTACATTGTCTTAGTGGAGATGTAGGTAGTTTAGAGGTCTTAGTTATGAACAGTGAATGTTTGTTAGAATGGCCTGTGGAAGAACACTTGGAAGAATGCATGAGTTAACCCCTGGACGCAGGCGTGGAACAGTGACACTTGAACACACCTTTAATCCCATCACCAGGAGGCACAGGCAGCTGGCTCACTCGTGAGTTGGAGGCCTGCCTGACCTACGTGGAAGGTTCCATCCAGGCGAGCTACGGCTACATAGTGAGACTGTCTGAAAAAACCTCCTAATCTAGACAGGCTAGTAATTATTCTTTTTAAAAAAATATTTTTTAAATGTTGACATGCTAGTAATTACTTAAATTTTTTTTTTTAAGTTTTAAGTTTCTTTCATTGGCTGATGAGATTGTGTAGCAGGTAGACAACTTGCTTCTAAGCCCAGTGAGTGTAGTCCGTCTCCCAGGACCCATATGGTGGAGAGGACAATTGTTGAAGGTTGATCTCTGCATGTGTGCCGCGTGTAGCACACATATGCCATCCTCACACTTACATGCACATGCGCGCACACACAAAAAGAAATACATAAAATGTATTTTAAAATGTAAAGGTGTTTTTAAAGACTTCTTAAAATACATAGCAGTGTCTTCTTTCTCAAAGATCAGTGACTGGCATAAGTAATAGACGGTTGAGAGCACTGGAGTTCCTGCTCTGTTGGTTTGGACTACACTGAGCTCTTTTTTAAAAAAGATTTATTTATCTATGTTATGTATGAGTACACTGTAGCTGTACAGATGGTTGTGAGCCATCATGTGGTGCTGGGAATTGAACTTAGGACCTCTGCTCACTCCGGCCCCAAGATTGATTTATTATTATATGTAAGTACACTGTAGCTGTCTTCAAACAAACCAGAAGAGGGTGTCAGCTCTCATTACAGATGGTAGTGAGCTACCATATGTTGTGGGGATTTGAACTCAGGACCTTCAGAAGAGCAGTCAGTACTCTTACCCCCTGAGCCATCTCTCCAGCTCCACTGAGTTCTCTTGAAAGCATGTATGTTTGTGTGTCTGTTGATACGTGCATGTGAGAGAGGTGCATTTGGAGGCCGGAGTGTGGATGTCCTGGAGTTGAAGTTACAGGCAGTTTGTTGGGAACCACAGTGCTTCTCTGCTAGAATAGTTTATGCTCATAACCACTGAGCCACCAGCCCCTACGCTGGAACGCTTCATTGGACTTTGTACTTTGCTCAGAGGCTGTCTTCATCTTAGGAAAATCTGCTTTTTTTTTTTTTTTTTTTTTTTTTTGCTTCAGTATGTATGTGGGTATGGTATATATGTGTCCTTTTTAAAAATTAAAAAAAAAAAAAACCCAACCTTTTACAACTTCCCTCTGTCTCCTTTTAGGTGAAGCAGAACCAGCACGAGGAGCTGCAGAACGTCAGGAAGCACATCCACAACTGCTTCTCAAACCTGGGCTGCTTCCTCCTCCCGCACCCCGGCCTCAAAGTCGCCACCAACCCTAGCTTTGATGGACGACTGAAAGGTGGGTGTCCATGCTTGCTGAGGCTCCTAGGTAGCACTTGGACGTTTGTATTGGATTTTGTTTTTATCTTTGCTATTATAAATGTAGTTAGAACAGTTCTCCTTCCCTCCTTGAAGCCTTGCTCTCTTTCAAATTCACGGCCTCTTTTTTCATTACTTATTCTGGCATACATATGTATGTGCATATACATACCTGTTTCTAACAGTAACTGCTCAGTTTGTATAATGCTACTCAGATATGTCTCAGGGCTGACCAGCAACTGCTTGGGTTGGTCCTCCTTGAGGGCGACTACTTTCCCCACTCCCAGCGTCCCTTACTTGCCTGTAAATGTTTCCTTACGTTTTCATTCCAGTGATAACTGTGTGAGAGTTGCAGTGTTCTCCTGTGGTGGTTCTAGCTTGCCTTTGGTTGCTTTGTCACTCTTTAGCATACTGATTGATCATAGCATACTGGTTAACCGTTTTGTTTTATTTAAAAAAGTTTAAAGATTTATTTTATGTATTTGTACTGTCTACACCTAGAAAGACAGCGTAACACCAGAATTTAATATAGGTCCCTGTATGACTTGCTTTTTAAACAAAGGTGCTTTAGTTACTCAAGAATGTGTTTTGAAAGTTCATCATCTGAGCTGGAAGACTGACGGGGAAGTGGGGTAGAAGAGTAGTAGGATTTTCTCTCCTGTAGGAGCCATGGCATATTGAGATGAACTTTTTAGAAAAAAGAATCTTCACTAATAGAATCCACCTCACTGTGTGTTCTTCATAAACAAAACCTCATGAGTTATGTCATTGAGAACTTGTTTCTGGTTTTGGAATAATATGGCGGCTAACTTCATGTCCATCAGATATCGATGAAGACTTTAAACGGGAGCTTCGAAATCTGGTTCCATTGCTGCTTGCTCCTGAAAATCTTGTTGAGAAAGAGATAAGTGGATCGAAAGTCACTTGTAGAGATCTTGTAGAGTATTTTAAGGTAGGTGACCTCTAAGCTAAATGTCTGTCTCAAAAAGAAATGTAGTTTAACTTTTAACACACCTTTATGGATGAGAAATTTACTTTCTAGCAAAAAAACAATATACATTTTTCAACATTAAGGGTATGGAAGGGTCAGTTGCTAAAAGTACTTGGACAATCCTGAGGACCCAAGTTTCATCCTAGATAGCAAATAATAAGCTGGTATCTCACATAGTTGTGACTCCCTTGAGAGGGAGGAGACAGTTGGGGGTTGGATAGGTGGTTGCTTCCCAGCTCACTGAGAAAATAAGAGCCCCAAGTTTAGAGAAAGACAATGAATAAAAGGGATGTCAGAGCGTGAGAGAACACGTGTCTCCTAGTCTCTGCATGGTAGCTAGCGTAGGGTGGGCCCAGACTCGAGTGCATATAAACACAGATGGCTGTGCCTGCACGTGGGATGTACACACACACACACACACACACACACACACACACACGGAAACAGATAAATCTTTTTAAAAAGATGACAGCACATGGTGTCTTCTACTCAGTGACACTACTTGTTGTCAGAATCTCCTTCCTTTTCTGCATCTCTGTTGTGGAGAGAAGACCCATTCGCGACGTTGTAGCACGGCTCTGCCCTTGTGAGCAATGCCTGGAGTCGCTCTATAGCCCAGGCTCTCCCAGAGTCTTCCTGCAGAGTTCTCAGGACTAATAGGAGCTACAAGTGTCTGGGTTTTGAGTCTAGGTCAGTTACTTCTGGAGGTTTTCCTGCTCTGTTTTAGCATTTCTTGTTGGAACAAGTTGTTGATACAGAGTGAGTTGTACTAATAGCTAAGAGATAGGTGGGTGGAGAGCACAGCTGGGGACGCTAATGGGCTTTGCTCCCTGTTAGGTGCTCAGCACTTTCACGAGTCACTGTTTAATTATGAATTAAGTTTGAGTCCATAGAAAGTTGAGGTCAAAAACCTCGTGTTGGATGCTGTGCACTTGTCTTCCTCTTCCTCGTCCCTCCTTCCTCCTTTACTGTGTGTGGATTTCCTTTTTGTGTGGAGTGTGTGTGGATGAAACCCACACTCCCTGCCCCTCACCCCCACCCCAGCCCTCGCCATTTGTTCCTTGAAACTTGATGTATGTTTTAAAGACCCAGGCTCCTGCTCTGACTGCAAGTTAGGGTTTGAGTTCAAGTGTTTAAATGATGATTTAACATGCTCTCTCACATCTGTTTGAAGCATTGAAAGTGGAGAGAATGAAAGATTTCTTTTTATTTAATCGATGATACTTTACATATAAAACTTAAATGTGAAGTAAAATTTTAGATAAGTTGGAATTTAAAAAGTTTCTGAAGAGGATTTTATTTGGCAACATACCTATGTGTTAATATTCAGGATAGAATTGACTTTGTTGTACTTACAGTGTATGAGTTTTAAGGCCTAGAACTTCGTTTTTGTGGTGTGAACTATTATGTTTAATGATAATTCTTTGGGGGGACATTGTATCAAATTGTATTGTACACCAATACAGTGAATCTTGTGTCTTTTTAGGCATACATTAAAATATATCAAGGAGAGGAACTACCACACCCAAAGTCTATGCTTCAGGTAAGAGTAAGGCAGTGTTGGGGGTGGAGAATGAAAACCATGGCTTCAGAGGGTTACAGTGTAACACAAGTGCTTTCTGTATGAGATGGTTTAATACAGGCCTCTCTGAACTAAATGCTTTTTGTGCTTTCATGAAGGGCTATTGCTTGAAGTAAGGATCAGTTTCGTTTACTAGTAACAAGCTGCCTCTGGATATACATTTCCTATATTCTAAAATTTACCACTTTGGGCAATTCCTCAGTTTTATAGTGGGTTAATAGTAATTATATTAAAGCTATGCAACAAAAGACAGTTGTGTGTTTGAAATGACTTTGGTGTAAATCTGGTTGTTCATACAAGGAATTCTTAATTCCCAGGACTCAGCACGTTTTGGGATTACATGTGTTTATCTCTGTCCATTTCCTGAGCACATGGTGATGTATTGTCTGCAGATCTGTTTTAGCACAAATCCCAGTCAGACAGGGAATCCTATTAAGCCTGCGTCATACCTTAAATACTGATACACCCAAAGGGAAGGAAAACTAGGGAGTGATAGTTTTTCTGTTCATTTCCATAGTTATTTGTTGTATATAATTTATTATGTTAATAGGAATTTATAGTCATTTTTTTTCACAGTAATGGGGTATATATATATATTTTATCTTTTAGGCAACAGCTGAGGCTAATAACCTGGCAGCAGTAGCAGGAGCAAGAGATGTCTATTGTAAAAGTATGGAGCAGGTTGGTAACTAATGTTTAAACTTTATGCTACATAAGAGTAGCATAAAATAATTGAACTAATTTGCACTCCTTACATATTGTCATGCTACATTATTCTGTAATTGTCTTTTTTTTTTTTTTTTGGTCTCTGCTGGAATAATTTGTTAGAAAATAAATTACATGGCTAGCATGTAGGGTATGTTTTCTGACTTTCAATTCAGAATTTTCAGCTTGGGATGGAAGTAATAGTAGCTTGAGTCCAGGGCAGTTTCTTCACTAAGCGGCTGGTCTCTGAAGTACTTACCGTGTCACGTGCTCTTTAATCTGTTCTTTTGCTAAGAGTCTGTTGTGCTGCTTCTGTTTACTCGTGGGTAAAGAGAAGTCGGAGAGGGCAGTGTAAAAACTGCATTTTCAGTTTTGGTAGTTTAGTCACGATTGGAAAATTACTCGATTGACGCAGTGTCTTAGGGTTTCTATTGATGCAATGAAATACCAGGAGCAAAAGCCAGTTGGGGAAGAGGGAAGGGGTTATGTGGCTCACACTTCCATGTCACAGTTCATCACTGCAGGAAGTCACACAGGGTAGGAACCAGGTGACAGGAGCTGATGCAGAGGCCATGGAGGGGTGCTGCTTACTGGCTTGCTTTCCCCTGATTTGCTCAGCCTGCTTTCTTATAAGAACACAGGACCACAATGGGCTGGACCCTCCCTCATCAGTCACTAAGAAAATGCCTTACATCCTGATGTTATGTCAAGTTGACATAAGACCAGCCAGCACAGACAGTTGATGTAAGGAGCCATGTTAAGTAGTTTAATTTATGAGACTAAAATCTTTGAGCAAGGAACACTTTTCAAGTATTCTAGCATGTAATCTCTCTTTGTAATTTGGCTTATACAGGTATGCGGTGGTGATAAGCCGTACATTGCACCTTCAGATTTGGAGCGAAAACACCTGGATCTCAAGGAAGTGGCGCTCAAACAGTTTCGTTCTGTGAAAAAAATGGGTGGAGATGAATTCTGCCGCCGTTATCAGGACCAGCTTGAAGCTGAAATCGAAGAAACCTATGCAAATTTTATAAAGCACAATGATGGCAAAAATATCTTCTATGCTGCTCGCACCCCTGCCACACTGTTTGCAGTCATGTTTGCTATGTATATCATCTCAGGACTGACTGGCTTCATTGGCCTAAACTCTATAGCTGTCTTATGCAACCTCGTCATGGGGCTAGCACTGACGTCCCTTTGTACTTGGGCATATGTTAAGTACTCTGGGGAGTTCAGAGAAATCGGAACAATGATTGATCAGATTGCTGAAACACTGTGGGAACAGGTTGGTATCTATTTTTTGATTTTGCGGTGACTAATCTGACTTCTGTGTGATTTCTAGTTTCCACTTTCTGTCTTATTTGTACACCTACTTTTTTCTTTTTCACATGAGGATGGGGTTTGGTGGTTTTTGTTTTTTTGTGGTGGTGGTGATGTTTTGTTTTTGTTTTTAATGTAAGAATCTAACTTAGTTAAGGGTTTCCCTTTGTTCATAATTATAGTTTTCTTTGATTAGCTTGAATCTGTAATATCTTTGGTTAGTTCTTACTTAAAAGCCTGGTGATTATGCCAGACGGTGAGCAGGGCTAGATTTACTAAGAATACTGTGAACGAGCAATTTTAAAGGTAAGAAAAAAAGTTTTCTAACCAATATTAACAAGAAACAACGTAGGAGGAATATGTTAGGTTTTCATGTCTTCTGGGAGGAGGCTGGCAATTTATTGCAGTACTCTAAGGAGTAATCCCATAGAGATTTCTTCCAAAGAAAAAAAGTTTAACATCTGTTATGTGGAAACGCAGAGAATAGGGCAGAGCAGCACAGGCCGAGGAAGCAGCATCGACTATAATCTCATGTTAAGCCAGAGTCCTAGGCCAGGCTGAGACCTGGCTCAGCTGTTATCTATTACGGAAAGCTGTTTCTTATATTTCTTCCTGGATTGTTTGAATATAGACATTTCTCTTGTGGTGGTGGTTAAAATGATCCTCATTAAGTGCCCAGACCTCATCTCATCATATGCAGGAACAGAATGGAAGCTGTAATTATTACAGATGAGCAGATGAGAGGCTTGGTCCATGTCTCCTCTAGGTCAGCGAGGTGAGGCGTTATTAGAGATACAGATACACAGGTGCCTGCTTGTTTGGGTTTTCAATTCAAAGACTGAGGAGTCAACGATCTTTTTTTTTTTCTGAAGAAAACTGATTAGGTATTATAATAACAACATTATGACTGTGTAAACCAGTGGTTCTCACCTCCTAATACTTTGGCCCAATACAATTTCTCATGTTGTGGTGACCCTCCAACCATAAAATTATTTTTGTTGCCCCTTCATAACTGTAATTTTGCTGCTGTTAAGAATCATAATGTAAATATTTGGGCTGGGTAGGGGGTTGCCAAAGGGGTTGTGAGCCACTGGTGGAGAGCCGCTGATAGAGACTAAGCTAGTGTACTAACTTGGACACTCTCTTTTAAACGCACTCTTGTGCTTCAGATCTCCTTGGGAGTTTGTGTCTGGACATTTTGTCAAGGTCAAATTTTTGTCTCTCAAAATCAGTCTCACTGTTTTGCTGTCTTTTGCTGCTTTCTAATAGAATAGATTAAGAATCATTTTCACATCACTGCTTTAAAAATAATCTACTTTACATTTTTTATCAAAACTATTCTCCTACCTTGATATTAATTATTACAGTGTCTTTTGAAATGCTTTCTGTTAGTATTGATTCTAGGACTTTAGAGGTGCCATTATTAGAGAAGAGTTTCACAGGAGAATCTCAGCTGTCTAAAGTTATTTTCAGTGTAGTATAGTGAGGTAAGAGCCACAAGTCACCATCCCTTGTCAGAGAAGACTTGTGCTATGTTCAGCTAGTCTTGTCTAAAATTTCTTTGCATTTCTCTTTTCTTTTGCTTCAGAGGAGTCCCAGGAAGGTGAGAAACTACAAAGTCTGAAATTGTTCTAGTCTTTAACTGTAGCTTTGAGGCATCTGAGTCTCTCTCCTAACACATCACTCCGTGTTTTAGGTGTTTGCCAAACTGTTTGAAGTCAGTAGACGTCGAAGGGTCCACCGTGCTCTCTCGTCAGCACAGCGACAGAGACTGTCATCCAACAATAACAAGAAGAGAAATTAGACAGGATTTTTAACTTTTTTCTCTATCTGAAGTGTTCACACTTACACATGTAGGACAATAAGCAGGACCGTCTGGGCCGGTCTGCATAATGCTGTATACATACCAGATTTGATGCTGCACATAGGGTATGGATTGCACATCCGTCTCATAGGATTTGTAAATGGTTTGAGTAAGAGGAAAGTAACTTTCGTTGCATTATAAAATGTCTTAACTGCATTGTTTGTAGCATCATAACTTTTTCTTTCTTTTTCTTTTTTCTTTGTTCTTTTGGGAGAAGCATCTTTTTATTTCTCACATTCCTGATTATTTTTGTCATTAATTTAAATTGAATTTTTTATATCTGTTTTTATATGTACTCTTTTTTTACCTCATGCTTTTGTTTGTTTTGCACATTTCTCATACCACAGGTATTGAAGCCCCTGGGTGATAATTTGATGGAGGAAAACATAAGGCAGTCTGTAACAAACTCTATCAAAGCAGGCCTGACTGACCAGGTGTCTCATCATGCCCGATTAAAGACAGACTGACAGTTCATCTGCTCATGGACTCCACTCTCCCTTGTTCATGCTTGCTGTACAATGAGAACTCAGATAAAATAAACCAAAGTTTACAATCAACTGTAGAAGTAGTTTAGTGTAACTGGCTTCACAGATGGCCGCCACAGAGTGTGAACGTTGTTTGTTGGTTTGCAGCCTTCTTTGCTGTCTCCTTAGACTCGGTGACTGCCTGAGGAGCATCAGGTTATCATGCACACTTGTGCCATGGTTAATTCTTTTCTTTCTTTTTACCGAATTCAATGTTAGTGAAATTTGTCTTATGTAAAAGGATATTTCAGGGAAATATTTTAAGAAATCTATTTAGAGTCTCTTTAATATAGTGTCCCATTGAAATTTTAATTTTTAGAGAATTTATGAATCACTGTATCAAGAATCAGATGGGAATGACAATGAAGCCTTTACCGAGCCACTACATTAAAAGTGTATATTGCTTTACTGCCTTCAATTGCCAGTATTACATAAATGCATGTTTCAGAAACTTCACACAAATCACATGAGAACTCTTGTAGCTGAGAAGGTAATTCTGAGGTGTACATTTGTCTTGCCTTTTTAAATTTGTAAACCTGCCCTGAAAGGAGATGCATTATCTGGGAAACTGAACTGTCTTTTTGCAGTTTAGCCTTCATGTACATAAAATATGCCATTAATTTTATTGGGGGAAAAATTCCATCCAAAAATGTTGCCTACAGCTATGAGTTAAGAGTGTCTACAGCGTGTAGCTTTCATTTTCTAAAGATTACAGGTAGGGCATGTATATGAATTATAAATATATAAATACAATTTTGTATTAAAAGTTTTGTAGTTTATGGCAAAACCTGGTTCTGTGGTAGGCTACTGAGTCCAGTCCTGTGACAGGAGTGTTTGTGGCTCGTGTCACTGTGTGAACGCATAGACAGTGTGAAGTTTTGATATATTTGTGATATTTATCTTCCCTGAGCACTGCAGTCTCACCCCCAAGAGAATTCAATGGGAATGTTTTATTGTGACTTGTCCTCTGTTGCATTTTAAAGTTATTTCCTGTAATTTATTTTCAGTACATAATTAAAAATTTGTTGTATATATAAAACGAAAGTTGTGATTCTTTTTTAAGGAATTCTTTCAAGTGTGTATCTCACCATATAACATTGTTCATGCTGAAAGAGGGTGGGTCAGGGTGCACCGAGTTAGAGCTCAAGGTATTGTACTTTAAAGCTGAGCGTGTAAAAAGTTATTTTTCGTGTCTTTTTATGTAAGGGATATTTTTTGTGATAATCTATCTGGGGATTTAATAATTTTAATCTTTTCTCCATCTCTTCCCCCACTCCCATCGTGTGTGTGTGTGTGTGTGTGTGTGTGTGTGTGAGAGAGAGAGAGAGAGAGAGAGAGAGAGAGAGAGAGAATGAATATGTGTGTGTTTGCGTGTGGGCTATATATGTAAAGCTACCATTTTTCCAGTACTTATAACCTCCTTTACAGAGACCTATTAAATCGCTCCTATTTGGTTTTTAAGAGAATTCAGATGTTGAGTTGCATGCATGAAGGTCTGAGTTTGCTTTGATTGGCACACTTCCCTCCCACTCTGACCCAGTCCTACTTTATATGGATTGTATTTGTTTCCGTCTGTGGTAAGCAGCTGCCTTCTCATCTGTTCCTACACAGAACGAATCCATCCGAACAGTCTCTCTTTCTCTGACCACTTTGTTTTATGAATGCTGTAAATTGTTTTTATGAATGAAAAATAAAAAGTTTGTTGTATACTAGCAAGTGTTCTGAAATTAAAAACTTACACAGTTTAAAACTCCCCCTCCTTTTTTTTTCTTTTTAAAAGTAAAGTCTAGACCACTGGGCGCTGTAGTGTTTCTTGCTAAAATGGTGGTTTTCCTCTAGAAGTATCTTCAGGACTCCAAGGAAGACTTTAGTTTCGTCTGGAAGGCCCTGGCCATTGTTAGGTAGAGGCAGAGCAACCAGAACAACAGAAGGGGCCAGGGACAAATACCAAAATAACACTGGAATGGGTGCATTTTCTGTGCTACAGTTTTGGGTAATGATACAAAATAGGTTTTTCCTTTCTTTTAGAGATGAAAGGTTTTTCTCAGTGACAGAATTTATCTTTTTAAGACACATCTTGCGAAAGGAACAACCTTTGGGGCTCTGATGGTGAGTCTCATCTTTCATGAGTATAGATTGCTAGTCATCTTTGCTTCTGTAAACAACTTATTTATAAAATTAAATTGTGTTATCTCACTCATGAGGTTTTTTGCTTTCTTTTTAATGATGTATTTGTGTATCTGAATGTGGGTATGTGCACCTGAGTGTAGATGCCCACAGAGTCCAGAAGAGGGCATCTGGTCCCTCTGAACTGGAGTGGTTGTGAGTTGCCCAGGATGGGTGCTGGGAAGAGAACTTGGATCCTCTGAAGAGCAGCAAGTGCTCCTAACTGCAGTGTATAGTTTCAAACACTGAGCAGGGGCTTATTTTGCTTGCGGAATTGAACCACGCAGGCTAGAGACTTCACTTCTGGCATGACTGCTTTTTTAAAAGTTTAATTTTAGTTAAGGACCTTTCAAGAAACACCTTTAAAGAGGGTGTTTGATCTTGGTTCCTGTACAAATACCTATAATGGGGCTCGGGAGATGACTTAGTGCTTGCTGTGTAAGCATTAGGGGTAGAGTCTGAATCCTCAGAACCTACCAAAAGCTGGAATCCCAGGGCTCCTATGGCAAGATGGGGAGCAGAGACAGGTGAAGGCCCGGAAGTTCAGGCCAGATAGCCTGGCAGATGCAATGGTATACAACAGTAGTATACAACCCCAAGGTAGAAGGCAAGAACCCATACTGAAGTTGTTGTCTGACTGCTCCACACCAGGGCCTGCATGTCAGCATTCACACATGGATGTTCTCTCTCTCTCTCTCTCTCTCTCTCTCTCTCTCTCTCTCTCTCTCTCTCTCTCTCTCTCTCTCTCTCTCTCTCGCTTTCTCTCTCCCTCTCCCTCCCTCCCTCCCCCTCCCCATGTGTCACTTTTCTCCCCATCTCCCAAGTGGCCTTTTAGATACAGATCTGGTTTTAGCCAGGTAAGTAAGAAGGCAATTTTGATTGGCTGCTTAGGGCAGTGTGCCTCTATCACACACTTAGACTTTGGCTTGAAAATTAACAGTCTGAGTCCTTTCCTGCTAACCCAAGTGAGTTTATATGTGCATATTGATTGTCCATTCCTGGGATGACGAAACTCATCTTGGGAAGAATTGGCAGCTGTGTTCTGCCAGCCATCTTTGTTTCCCCTTGGGAGTACCTTATACATCAAATTACTGTCTTGTTTGAATTCTGTCTTTAGCCTCTGTCCATATCAGATAACTTCCAGGGAGTTTTTCAAAAGTTAATTTGTAATCAAAGCCAAATTGGAGCCAAATCTGAATCAGGGCAGAATTACTGCCTTATTGACTTTACTCTGATACTGGGCCCTAGGAACTTCTTTGGATATATATATATATATATATATATTACTGGATTTAGGCAGAGAAACTGTCCTTAACATATTGCAACAAAATACCTATGTTCTTTCTGCAGAGTGACTTCAGGAGCTCCTCAAAGATCTAGATCAGAAGTCACCAAAGATTTTTCTAAAAAAAGGTTTGGAGAAGGAGTAACATATTACTAGTTCAATAAACTATTTCCACAAGGTTCATGAAATTGAAGGAGATTCCATCAAAAACAAAAAGTTTCAGCATGGCGTGGTGCCACACACATTTTCTTAGAGCTCTTGAAGGCACAGGCGGAAGCAGGAGCATCTCTGAGTACTAGGCCAGCACTCAAGGCTTAAGGCAGGAAAATAGAAAATTCAAGACAAGCCTGGGCTACAAAGTGGCACCCTGTGTTTAAAAAGGGGGGGAAAAACCATGTCTGAAGCTTGAGATACAGAGGAGTAACCATCTTGGGTTAGATATATGCTGTTGGGCCACATTCCCAAAGACTGCCAGTACCAAAGCAAAGTGTGTGTGTGTGTGTGTGTGTGTGTGTGTGTGTGTGTGTTGGGGTTCATCTTATGTCTATGGGTGCTTTGTTGGCATATATGTCTGTGTCACCTGCTTCACTGGATTTTATTTGACATGAAAATAGGATTAGGCTATATATGGTAGATTTTCTTTCTCCTTGTTCTTGTTTTTTAAAAGTCGTGACAGAGTCTCATTATGTAGCCCTTGGCCAGCTTGGAATTAATTCACTGTGTTAGACTGTGCTGGCTGTGGACTCAAGACCCACCTACATCTATCTCCCTCCTGGGAGTGCTGGGACTAAAGGCAGGCACCACCACCACTTTGGGAGCTTTCCATTTTCGAGATCTGTGAACTTGCACAAATGCTATAGGACAGTTGAGCCTTAGCTTCTTCACCTGTAAAGTGGAAACCATAATTACATTTCAGTCACCTTACAATGTGGTGAGAATGTATCACTGATAGTTTTTAAATCCTTCATGTAGAGATGCTTTTTAAAAAGCTTCCTACCAAGTTAGGCCTATTTTAAACTTGGTATCTGCTTTGTGAGGGACGACTTTAGGAGGAGGGTAGTAAGTTTTGTCTGTGGGAAGATAGCATTCTAGATTAGGCTCCTTGGAAATGAACACTCTTATTTTTTGTGTTTTATATTATCAGATATCTTATACACAGTAAATGCTCAGAACATTTTGTTGATCCACTTTAAATTTTTCCTTCCTAACTCCATGCATATGTGATGTACTTCGGTCATAGCTCCCCAGTATCCTCTCCCCTTCCCACCCATTTTCTTCTCAACACGTTTCCCATGCATTTTGATGTTCACAATGTTTTTACATGGGCTAAAATAGTTATCACCCTGCCTATCTTCTTTTTCTTTAGACCTGTAACAGCTCCTGTTGAGTTAGGTGGGTGCTTGGTAACTATTCGCTCCTAGATGCCAGAGGCTGTATTTTCTCCCATGGCATCAATATACTAAGGCAACCAGTAATTAACTAAAACCTGGTAACATGCTGTGGAAGAGATAGGGGTGAAGTCTTAAATATTTAGATGATCTTTAGAGCTTTTGTATAGCAACATGATTTAATAAGCTTCCTGTATGTCTGCCTATACCTAGAACTAGGCTTATAGTACTATCTGTTGGAATAAAGTCCTGGTGATATTAATCTTGTGATAGACAAAGAATGTTCACGTTATTTAGTACAGAGCACTTTGTTCTTGGAAAGAGTAAAGGTTTAACATCCAAACTATGTGTATGTCTCTGTCAGTGCCATAGTCCAAGAGTGGGCATGCTCATCTTCACTTGTATGTATGTGTGTGTGTGTGTGTGGTGGGGCAAGATTAATTTGGGGTATCTTTTTCTATTGTTCTCTGCTTTGTTTTGGGACAAAGTCTTTCACTGACTCCAGAACTCAGTGATTGGTCAGCATTCCACCCCTCCCCCACCCCAGGATCCTCCAGTCTCAGGTGTGAACTGCCATTGCACAGCTTTTTATGTGAGAGTTGGGAATCCGAACTCAGGCCCTGGTGCTTATACAGTAAGCATTTAACCCACCGAGCTGTCTCTCCAGCCCCTCACCTTCATTTTTATCATCACCTGGGGCTCAAAGAGGTCACTTATATTTACCAAGGCAGTCTAGGATAGAAAGCTAGATCTATAGCCCCACAGACAAAGAGGAGAGAACTGTGTCACCACCAGGGAGAACCACACAACAGTGCACTATTAAACAGCATAGTGTAAGGTGACTGCAGGGAAGGGCCCCAGTGGGTGTAGCAGCAGTGGCAGTGGTTTGGTAGCAATATAGATGTTATAGAAGCAGTATTTATTTACTCAGTTCAATCATTTCACAAAACTTATTAGGTAACATGTCATATGTAAATGCCAAGCAGTAATAATGTACCTGTGTAACGGTCTCATACAGGAGGGCCAAGAAAGAAGGCTGTTAAGGGAGAGTATAGCAATTGCAGAAGCACTTGTTTGGTTGGTTTATTCATTCCACAATCGTTTATTGGAAGTATTTATATGCATGGGAGAATGTCAATGAACAAAAGGGGAAAGGATGCTTTTTTTTTTAGGAATGCCAGACAACAACGAATGTATCAAAGCAAGTTTTTATGGTTTGTTAGAGTGTGATAGCCCTTTAGAAGAACAGAACAAGCTAAGTGTCGGAAACAGACAAGAACATTCTATTGGAAGCGGGACAGGCAGGACTCATGAGAAGGGATGAGCTGTGCAGAGAGAGGAAGGTAGGGGATGCACAGACAGGTATATGGGTGTGCTAGGGATGAGTGTGGTGTCATCCTGAAGGGACGGTTGGAGGCAGGTAGGAGAGGGATGGTCGGGGTCCGGGACATGTGGGTCTGTCAGGCTGCTAAAAGAATTACTCAGGAGAATTGGGAGCCATCAGGGCAGGCTGAGCAGCGAGTGCTGGAGCTGTCTGTATTTAACTGGGCTGTTTTGACTGCTGTGTTGAGAATGGATGTGAGGGGGGAGAGGACAGTAGAGAATGTGCCTGAAATCTTCCATGTAAGCAGTCATGACCCTAAGTTAGAGGGAAGGAAGTATATTTTGGAAATGTGTTTGTGAAGTAAGATGCTACACTAAGTGCATGTCCTAGGTAGGAGGCACATGGCTTGTTATTTAATTTTGATCTTTACCGTTGTGTTTGAAAAAAAAAAAAATTCAAAGATAGGGAAGCTGATGCTGAGAGAGGCAAGACCAATTGTCCCCAAGTGCCTTGTTTTTAAATAAACCAGGGTTCTTAGTTCTAAGAACAGGATCCACTCTGGATAATTGAAGCAGGAAGGGAACCATAAAGTTTACTGAAGCTTGCCGAGTTCTTAGGATGCTCAGCAGCTCTTCTTGGAGCAGCTCTGAACCGTACCTTAAAACTAAACATTCAAGGAGCCATAGCGTGATGCAGCTACTGTGCAGGATGGGAACAGCCTTCAGTACCCCTTACCTCATTATCTTTTTTCCTTGGAACACCCACTTGCAAAATAATGTCTGGCTTCTTAAGGTCTCTCTGTGCTCTCCCACTTACCCTATCTGAGAAAGGGTACATTTCTACCAGGGGAATTACCAAAGTGGGGGATGCAGAATCCAAGCTGACCGCAGCTCACCCTCTGACGGTGCCCCACCAACTTCTACAACAGAACACAACTCTCGTATGAAGCTTGGTGTTCCCCCACCTAAAGAGAGGGCCCCAAATCCCTATTTGGAATCGGATTCTGGATTCTTGTGACGCACACGTATATAAGGATGTTCCCAGTGTCATGCTGTCTCCTCACTGAAGTCCCATTTTCTCTCAGGTGGGTAGTTTACTAAGGTACATGGAATGTTGAACTCTTAGCCCTAGTATGAATTGTTTATATTCAATAAACGGAACCCCCAGTAAAGAGGATGCCTGTATCACCAAATTTGCTGTCACTAAGGACGTGTCACTGGATGGCTGAGTCCACCTGGGAACGGAAGATGACATAGACAGTTGTATGGTCTCCAGTCACCTCTGTTGTCTTGCAGGCAATTCTTTGGCTTTATTCACTCTATGGCTTTTAGATACTAGACTCCCAAAGAAGTAATTTCTTGGCAGTCATATATAGAAACTTCACTTACATCTTAGACGTCTGAATGTTATAATTGAGGTGGTTTGCGTGGCCTGTAGGAATTATTTGAAGATTGTTCCTGATTGGTGTTTAGGTGACAGCGCGTGCCTGATGGGCACCAGGTTATTATTTTTCCTTTCCCCCCTTTTTAGTGGATATTTTCTTTATTTGCATTTCAAATGTTTTCCCCTTTCCAGGTCTCCCCTTCTGAAACCCCCTACTCCATCCCCCTCCCCTGCCTCTTTGTGCTCCCTCACACACCCGCCAAATCCCATCTTCCCGCCCTGGCATTCCCCTCCACTGGGGCATCGAGCACCCTCAGGCCCAAGGGCCTCTCCTCCCACTGATGCCAATAAGGCCATCCTCTGCTACATATGTGGCCGGTGCCATGGGTCCCTCCATGTGTACTCTTTGGTTGGTAGTCCAGTCCCTGGGAGCTCTAGGGGGTCTGGCTGGTTGACACTGCTGCTCCCTCCATGGGGCTGCAAACCCCCTCAGCTCCTTCAGTCCCTTCTCCAACTCGTCTATCAGGGACCTCTAGTTTGGTCCAATGGTTGGCTGCGCGCATCCACCTCTGTATTTGTCAGGCTCTGGCAGAGTCTCTCAGGAGACAGCCATATTAGGCTTCTGTCAGCAAGCACTTCCTGGCATCCATAATTGCGTCCAGGTTTGGTGACTGTATATGGGATGGATCCTCAGGTGGGGCAGTCTCTGGATAGCCTTTCCTTTAGTCTCTGCTCCACACTTTGTCTCCATATTTCTTCCTGTGAGTATTTTGTTTTCCCTTCTAAGAAGCACTGAAGCATCCACACTTTAGTCTTCCTTCTTCTTGGGCTGCACCAGGTTATTTCTAAGCATGTATGAATAACAACATTGTAAAATATGTTTGTCTTTCTGTTTTTCCCTTCCTTCCTTCCTTCCTTCCTTCCTTCCTTCCTTCCTTCCTTCCTTCCTTCCTTCCTTCCTATTCCTTCCTACCTTCCTAACTTCTTTCCTTCTTCCTCCTCCTCCCTCCTCCCCCCCTCCTTCCCCTCCCCTTCCCCCTCCTTTTTTTGGTTCACAATTCCACACCTGCTCCGAGTTGGAAGCATGTCTTTCTTGTTCACTCATTCACCCAGAACATATATTAAATGTAACACAGACACTAAGCTACATGTGTGTGGGGGGACACATTAGTGAGCCACATGTCCATGACTCCTCGTTAGGGTAGCAACCTGTGGGTCGAATTCTCCTCGGTGGGGGTGTTGAAAGACTTTCACAGAGGTTACCTAAGGCCACCGGAAAACACAAATACTTACATTATGATTTATATAGCAGTAGCAAAATTACAATTATGAAGTAACAACAAAAATAATTTTATGGTTGGAGGGTTACCACAACATCAAAGGGTCACAGCATCAGGAAGGTTGAGAACCATTCCTTTGAGCCTTTGCTTTCCTGCTTAGGAGGCCGCTAACCAGCCAAACCTCACCATTCCTTTCTGGTTGTAGCAAGGGCTGTAATTCACCTCGAGCCCAGCAGAGGACAGACGAAGCCTGCTTATGAAATTATTCACTGTCGCCTAGCCTTTTCCATATAGTAGATTGTACCTTTGTTCAGCTTTGGAGAGAAACTAGAATCTGGCTTTGTATTTGTGCTTGTTATTTATTTGATTTTAATTGTTCTGACATCAGATCAGAAAACATGTATTTCTTTTTTCTTTTTTCTTTTTTCTGTTTTTGTTTTTGTTTTTTGAGACAGGGTTTCTCTGTGTAGCCCTGGCTGTCCTGGAACTCACTCTGTAGACCAGGCTGGCCTTGAACTCAGAGATCTGCCTGCCTCTGCCTCCCAAGTGCTGGGTTTAAAGGCATGCGTCACCACTGCCTGGCAGAAAACATATATTTCTAATTTATTTATTTTAAAAATTACTTATTTACTTACAGTCCAGCTGTTGCTCCCCCCCCCCCGTCATGGTGCCCCCTCCCACAATTCCTCACCCCATTCCTCCTCCCCCCTGTGCCTGACAGGATGCTCCCCCACCACCAGGCCTCCCTACTCCCTGGAGTCTCAAGTCTCTTGAGGACTCAGTACTTCTCCCACTGAGGCCAGACCAGGCAGTCCTCTGTTATATAGTGCTGGGGGCCTCAGGCCAGCTCATGTTTGCTGCATGGTTGGTGGTTCAGTGTCTGGGCACTCTCAGGGGTCCAGGTGAGTTGAGACTGCTGGTCTTCCTAGGGGGTTGCCCTCCTCATCTGCTCCTTTAATCCTTCCCTTAATTCAACCATAGGGATCCCCAAGTTCAGCCCAGCGGTTGGGTAAGTATCTGGGTCTGTCTCAGTCAGTTGCTGGTTGGGCCTCTCAGAGGACAGCCACGCTAGGCTCCTGTCTGTAAGCACACCAGAGCATCAGTAACAGTGTCAGGCCTTAGTGCCTTCCCATGAGGTGGATCCCCAGGTGGGCTGTCACTGGACCTCCTTTCCCTCAGTCTCTTCTCCATTTTTGTCTCTGTGGTTCTTTTAGACAGGGACAATTCTGGGTCATTTCATCCAAAGTAAAGATTTTTCCTGGTGTAGTTGCTGGAGGAGCTCTTTTAAAGAGGGGATCCTAGTCTACTATAATTCCCCTTAAGAAACAATGCAAAGAAGAATCTGTATAATGCCCAGACACAATCTCTAGATGTCCAATGACAGAATAAAATCAGGGATCCAGAAGTGCAATTGGAGTTTGGGGAAAACAGTTCTGAGGCCCAGATGATCTCTTCAGGGTCTTTCTTTCCAGCTCTTCTTGCCTTGTTGGATTCTGGTCCTTGGAACGGACCCACATGGTTGTCCCAGCTCTGACTCCATATAATGTTCTAATTCAATTACATTCATCTCCTGGTTTATTGTCTGGGTGATAGCTGAGATAGTGGGAGAAACTGTTGGCAACTTGACAGTCAGTTGATAAGCAGATTTGAGACCGGTGTCTTCAGCTGCAGCCAGACCCTGGCTAGAGGGCAGGGTCAGGTTTGAGACCCAGGCCAGAGGACAGAGCAAGTTCTTAGAGAAGGCAGCTGATCTGGACAGGTTAGGTGGACAAATCTCATCTGGTCCTTCACATACATGTACAGCCCAACAGTTTACAAACACACTCACATGCGGTACTTGTTTGTTCACCTGCTTGGTCCTTCTTGTTTACTCAACAATATGTACATGCCCTGTCTACATCAGGTACCAGAGCAGGGATGCTCTATCAGACCCAATGTTTGCCTGAGAGCCTGTTGTCCTTAACACACTTGTATGAGGATTAGGAGTGCAGGTGTGACCAGCAAGTGACAAAGTGACGTGATTACAGGGACAGCAAGCTGAGGCTCATGGTAGACAGAGGAAGACTTGGCATGGGCTTGAGGGACAAGAGGACCAGTGAGACACTAAGTGTTTTGCTTATGTTTACACCTCACAGAAACCAGGAGGTGGGTAAGGAGGATAAACATGGTGTCTGATTTGATTGCTGATAAAACAGAGGTAAGGTAGTTGCTTGGTACCAATGGCATTGGAACCAGGACCACCAGATCTCCTCATGTCTGGTCCAGGACTCACTCACCCTCCTCTGCCCTGGGTTTGCTCTTGACTGGGATAACCACATTAGTGGGGTGCTTGGAAATGTGCTGTGGTCACCTCGATGCCTGTGGGGAAGCTAGGGTTATTAGGGGAGTGTGGGAAAGGAGGGAATGGGGCTATTGTCACTGTCTGAGAAGAGGCAACTGGGGATTAAAATTCTGAACCATGACAGGCGATTCTGGGTTCTGTGACAGCACTGGCAGCAGTGATAGTTCACGAGCCTGTCACCTCAGGCTGGAGAGGCTGAGGCAGAAGGATTGCTTGAGCCTAGGAGTTCAGGCCATCCTAGACAACTTAAGGGACAGAGGGTTGAAGAGAGGGTGGAACACTGATAGCCAGGATGGATAGGGAAAGAGGAGACGTCAGAAAGGCTTTCCCCGTGTCTCAAACAGGCTTCTCCGTTGGGATTTGCAGGAACAAAGATCCAAACAAGATAAGGTAAAACAGGGTCCTCAGTGAATGGCCCTGTCCCAGCACATGACACAGAGAGCTTAGGAAGTCAAGGTGAGGGCGGTTGTCGCTGTCATACCCCATCATTTATTGGCTTCCTTCTCAGCCAGCATCCCTTGAATTGGGTCTCTCCATTCTGTTGCCAAACACAAGCGAAGGTCATGCTGTGTGGACCAGAGGATAGAGAGTCACACACAACTCTTAGACTCCATTCATGCCATTTCCCATCACTAGGAAAATGAAGTCCTCCTAAGACTCAGCTGCCACCTCTTTTGTTCTTGCATTATTTTCCTTGACTTGGTAGTTCATCTGGGTCACTTTCTGTTATAAAAGCAGTATGATAGACTTGTGGAAAATTCCACTTCAGCCCAACACCATGGGCATGACCCACGGCAGCTAATGCTGAGGGGCACTGTAGGTAGCACCCAACTCTAAAACTTGTGGGTCATGATCCCTTTGAGGGGTTGAGCAACCCTTTCACAAGGGTAGCCTGAGACCACTGGACATACCAGCTATTAACATTATAATTCAGAACAGTAGCAAAATTACAGTTATGGAGTAGCAACAAAAATAATTTTATGGTTGGGGTCACCACAACACAAGGAGCTGTATGAAAGGGTGGCAGCATTAGGAAGGTTGAGACCCACTGTTCTAGAAGAAGCCACCTGCTTACCCACCTGTGGCTCCTGCAGAGGCCTGGGGCCCACTCTTTAAAGGAGTTAGAAATTGAATTGGAAAAATTCATCACAAAATCAGCATATGACATCATTAAAAACAGGCTGGAAGAGACAAAGGGGGATTTGGTTTTAAAGCAAGCTGTTAACTTTTGAGTTACCCGCACTCTAAAAGTAAACTGTCCCAGGCACCTCTTCCAGAAAACCTCACAGCCCTAGTCTGACAGATTCAGACCAAAGGACAGAGGAACCTCCTACCAAACACTGGACCAGGGCCCTTTAAAGCCATGAAGACTGTGGCAAATGAGGAATGTTAGAATGTGTCCCAGACTGGCTGAGATTAAGAAGTTGAGACTTGAAGAGTATGAGGTTCTGGGGCATCAATGGGAAACCCAAGGTATCTCAACAGCATCCATGCAAACCTCTACTTGTCCATTCTGACAAAGGTAGTGACAGCTGTGACCAGCAGTAGACGGCAGGCACACAGAAACTCTCTGCACTGTATCAGCAGCCTTCCTGCAAATCTCAAATTATTCCGAAAGAAAAAAATCTCATCAAGGACAAAAAGTCCCTTCTGTGCCCAAGATAACCTTTGGCTGTTATGCTTTCAAAAGCAAGATAGGTTCCCAGCATCAAAACAAATGGTGTCCTTCCTGCTGGGGCCTTGGAAGCATCAATCAGACAGCGATGATCGTTAGGGTCATTTCCTTTGGAGCAGATGGTGTCAAAGACTCCTAAAGTGGGACCATAAGCACGTGGCTCTTCTTGCAACTGTCCGGTTCAAACTGTTGTCTTCTCTCCTGTCAATGAGGAGTGTGTGGTGCCCTCTTTCCACTCGGACTGCACCACAGCGACTGGGAAGGATTCAGAATTCAGAGGCAGAGGGTTGGGGAGATGGTTCAGTTGGTAACGTATTTGCCTTACAAGTTGAAGACTTGAATTTGGATCTCCAGAATCCAAAGTTTTTATTATTTTTATTTTTTAAAACATGTATGGAGCACACCTGTGATCCAAATACTGTGATATAGGAAGCAGAGACAGGGGGAATCTCCAGGATTAAGAGCCAACTAGCCTGGCCCATGTCGAGTTCCAGGCCACTGAGAGACAAAAGGTGGAGGGCACCTGAGGACTGGCACCATAGGTTGTCACACCATGAACAAATACATTCCACATATGGATACTCCTCACCCCTCCTGCATACACACACACACACACACACACACACACACACACACACACACACAAACACACCACACACATACACACACATACACACACATACACACACAGACACACACAGACACACACATACACACACACACATACACACACACACATACACATACACACACACACATACACACACATACACACACATACACACACACATACACACACACACACATCACTTGACCTAGACACAGTCTGAAGGCTGACATTTTGCTTAAAGTTATTTGGATTGACCTGCTAAGCTGTGGCTTTGGGTTTGTGTGATGAGATTCAAAAGTCCTTGCCCCCCCCCCCCCCAAACATTCTCAGTGTCAAGAAAATTGATGTCCCCTCCAACTCCACAGGAATGATATCACTCTGAAGAATTCCCAGGCAATTATCCCTCCTTGCAAGGAAACAGCCTCTCCTTTCAGGGCCCAATCAAACAACCACAAATCAAAGATTGTTGGATATGTTCCACTAATAGCACAGAAAGCCATTAGCTGGAGTCATCTGAAAAGGGAAATGGCTTAGATATTTGTGGTCTCACAGGAAAAGCTTCTGTAATGTCAGATGGCTGTTACCAAGTGGCTCAGTGGAGTCGAGCATCACATCTCTCAGAGAGAGACGTTATTTATTTATTACCCACACAACGAACAGACTTTCCCTTGCTCACTTGCTTAAGGCTCAGAGTCCTCTCACGTTGAATTAAACCTAAAAGGAGAAGCAACACACACAAATGCCTGGCTTTCAGTTCTCGTTGTGTGGGAGGAAAGGAAGAAGTCATCTTCTGAGGTTCTCTGTGGACTCTGCAAGATTCTCCCTTCTTCAGTCTTCATTAATGAACTTGGATTCACTGGAAACATTCCACTGGGTTGAGGCCTGGCTTCCAAGACAGCCTCTACTTAAATGAGATCCTGCACCAATAACTGCCATTAATCTAACAGAAGCACCTATTTGGCTGGCGCAGGGGCACTTGTTCCTAGTCTCCTTCTTTGTGATTATTAAGGGTTGCAAACTCCATGACTCCATGGCCTTGGCCAGAGGTGGGCATAGTACCCCACTCCTCTGGTTGCAGTGGTTGGTTTAAGGACAGGACATGTGACAAAATCCTGTCCTGTTAGATGCCTTTCCTCAGTTGGTTTTATGAAGAGCTGGTGATGAAGGCATCTTATGCGGGGGAGTGGAGAGGATGGGGGTCAAGGGCTGCTAGAGGCTGCTGTCAGTCACAGGAAGAAAACCTGTTTGAAGAGAATGTCAAAGGAGTCAGAGAAAGAAGTGTCCTTGTGGCATGGAGACCTAGGTTTAGGTACTGAGTGTGTGTATGTATATATGCATGTGAATGTGTGTGACTGTGTGTATCTGAGTATATGTGTGTGTGTGTGTGTGTGAGTGTATGTGTATGGGTGTGTGAGTGAGTGTGAGTATGTTGGTGTGTGTGAGTGTGTATGTGAGTGTGTGATTGTGATTGAGTGTATGAGTGTGTGTGACTGCGTGAGAATGTATATGAGTGTGTGTGAATGTGTATGTGTGTATGTGAGTGTGTGTGAGTGTCTAAATGTGTGTGTATGAGAGACTGTGTGAGTATGTGAGTGAATATGTGTGTGATTATGTTGGTGTGTGCAAATGTGTGTGAGTGTGTATGTATGTTGGTGTAACTGTATGTATATTTTTTGTGTGTGCAACTGTGTGAGTGTGTATATGTGTGTGAGTGTGTATGATTGTGTGACTAAGTGTGTGTGTGGTTTAAGTTGATGTGTGTGAGTTTGTATGTGTGTGTTTAAATGTGTGTGTTCCAGCATCCTTCTATTAAAGTTCCATTATGACTAAGCTTTGTGTGCTGTGCTTCTGCTAGAAGCAAGGAAGAGCACTCTGACACTGATCTATGCAGTTTTCTCTCCTCTCTAGCATGCATCAATCACACTGGAGACGTTTCTTATGACATTTTAGTCTTTATAATATGTTTTGTTTTGTTTTTTTGGTTTTTCAAGACAGGGTATCTCTGTATAGCCCTGGCTGTCCTGAAACTCACTCTGTAGACCCGACTAGCCTCGAACTCAGAAATCCACCTGCCTCTGCCTCCCGAGTGCTGGGATTAAAGGCGTGTGCCACCACGCCCGGCTTAATATGTTTTATTATTTCATAATATCATCCACACATACAACATGTTTTGGTTAAATCTGCATCCTGTTCCTTCCCTTGCAGTGCCCCCTTTTCTTTAATTTTCTCCCCAGCCACGTTTATTTTTGCATATTTACATATTGAAAGAATAAATATTGTTTTTAATAATTACACACCTAAAACAATCAACAGATTCAATGAAACCATCAAAACACTGTTGGACAAATTTTGTTTACAAGCACAAAAGTCTCTGAACCACTAAAGTAATTCCAAAGAAAAAGCATAAAGTTGGAGATAACATAAGACTGATTTCAGTCACATCACAGAGCTAAATTCTCCTGAAACTTCCATAGTGGTTTCATGGGACAAAGGTTTAGGGCCCACTTTCTTCTAGATCCCACCCCCTACTCTTCTTGTTCCAACTTTAAAAAATCTTTTTATTCCTTGTATACTTCATATTATGCACCCCAATCCCATTCATCCCCCATCCCTCCATATCCATCCCCTGCCCTTGCAACTGCCCACCCCCCAAAAGAAAACAAATAAGCAAAAAAAAAAAAATTCATCATGGAAGCTGCAGTGTATCAGTATACCATTTTGTCCACACATCTTTACTTACAAATGTTCATCACAATGAGTCTTTGATCTGGTTTGAGGCTCTTAACCACTTGTAACTCCAGTTCCAAGGAATCTAATGACTTCTCTGGGTACCAGCCACATATGTGTTACACAGACATATACACAGGCAAACACTTATACGCATAAAAAATAAACCTTATAAAAAGGGCAGAGTTACTTCACATCTGTTCTCTATCAAAGACTACAAGTCTGTGTTCCCACCTTTCTGAGGAAAGGGAGAATTTTTTTTCTTTTATGCTTTTGTGATTTTTCAGAAAAGACATTTAAGTTTTTTTGGCACACTATAATCTCAGTTAAACTAGGTTATCAGAGTCACCAGTTACCACACAGTTAAGTCCTTGTGAGTACTTGAGATTGCTTGCTAGATCCTCACGTGTGCCTTCTTGGCACTCTCGAATGCTCCGCGACCACCCATGTCTGCCACTGAGACAGGAAGGTGGAACAAGCAGCCCATGCCCCACCCTCGGGATGCCAGCAAGGCGCTGAGATTTGTGCCACCCGCAGCATCTCTCTTGGTTAGGGTTTCTATGGCTTCGAGAAAACATCGTGACCAAAAAAGCAAGTTGGGGAGCAAAAGGTTTATTTGGCTTACACTTCCAGATCAAGTCCACCACGAGTGGAAGTTGGGATAGGAACTCTAGTAGGGCAGGGAGATCTGAATACTGAGGCCATGGAGAGGTGCTGCTTACTGGCTTGCTTTCCATGGCTTACTCAGTCTGCTGTCCTATAGAACCCAGGACCACCAGCCCAGGCACCACCCACAGTGAGCTGGTCCTTCTCTGATCACTAATCGAGAAAGTGTCTTACAGTTGGAGCTCATGGAGGCCTTTCCTCATCTGAAGCTCCTTCTGTTATGACACTAGTGTCAAGTTGACACATAAACCCAGCCAGGACAGCATCCTTCTGCCTCCCAACCTCTCCTTTCTTGTCAGGATTCAAGAGTCTGTTGTCTCAGCCCCATTGGCCTGGGTTTGAGGCAGTTCTCCAGGATACTTAGTTTTCCTTAGACAATGAAAAAGAATCTCCCCGTCGGAGGAGCGCTAAAGCACAGAGGGATCCTCCTTCAGAAGTGAATTAAGCCCTTTGGTGAGATTCTCTCATGATGGCTTTCTGTGGGAGCTTTAATGACTCCAAAAGAAAGTGTTGTGAGAATTGAGGTTGTTTTCACTTTCACAGTGATTGGCTGACATGCTGGGGGTGTCATGGGTTTCCTGGGGTGTGGAGAGATGCTGGCTAATTTTCCCCGTGCAGTGCCTACTCTCTATACATCCAACACTATTGTATGACCTTTGCTCTTTTTTTTTTTTCTCTTTTCCTTTTCTATTGCAGGAATTTTGGCTACACCTCTTTAAGTTCCTGGTGAGTCATAGGCACACATCCACCCAGGAACTATCTTGGATACACAGATGAAAGACACACACATTAGCTCATTTTTAAACTGCCTTGTTGGCTCTGTGGCTAGGCTCTTCTAAGACTTCTGCAGCTAGCATGTCCTTACCTTTCCTCCTAACTCAACACCTCTAAATCTGCCCTTAACTTAGTTGCCTAGTTACCTTCTGTGAAGTCCATTGGTCTTGCTGCCCAAGACTCTTTTGGGCTGCCCTTCCGTGAGCTGCTTTTCTTTTCTGCCTACATTTTGGAAGACCTCTCCTACAGCTCTGAGTCTGTTCCATATCTCTTCTCCATGAATTCTGATCTCCTCCTCCTCTCCCCTAGCCTGTGGTAACCTGAAAGTTCTGCCTCTTTCTTTCTGCCCAGCCATTGGCCGCTGGCATCTTTATTGATTGATCAAGAACCAACTGGGGACAAGGACCTTCAGCCCCAGTACACACAGATCCCCATGAAATCAAAGCATAAGAACCACTCCTCTACATCTCACCTTTTCTGTCCAATTAAAAAAAAAGACAAACCTCTCCTTTCAGATCTAAATTGAGCATAACCACAACAATTATGTAAATTACAAAGCATGATATACAGTCAATATCCAGTCCATCATATTTGTCAATTAAAGTACTTTACCATCACTCCTAACTTGAAGAGTTACAATTCTACCTCTGAGTTATGTTTATATTTTAACTAGTAACACCATCTGAAAAATCATGCTTTCTACTCTATATCATGTCTTTAATGTTAAACAACTTAAATTTGCTTATGGGACTATAATTAGTGTTCAACCCTGTCAGAAATACAAGAATGAGATAAATGCTTCCTGGGTATATAGGAAGCACTAAACATAGCTTCTTAAACTTAAACATTTGTAGAGACAGCAGACTACCTGGGCAGTCCCCATTTCTCAAAACATCAGACTTCAGCTTTCTGGCCCAGGATCATCTGACAGACCTTTGTAAAGCAGAATTATGAAGGACTGTTTACTCTGTATTGACAGAGCTATCAGTTGACTATTCTGCATAGTGTGTCCATTTTGGACAGTATTTTGTATGTAGATGAAAGAGGTAATTTCTGTCCCGTGTCTACCTTGCCATGATAAGCAACCTTGCCCAGAGGTAAAGATGTTCAATATCTTCTTTGAACTGTGAAGGGGGTACTGTCAGTAGCAGACACATCTCTAGTCAAATGATCCTTAATATGAAATTACATTAAATGTTACATTCTGTGGATTTCTGATGTTTTTGAAGCCTGTCTAAGTAAAGTATATTTGAACTATTAAACCTTAGCTACTCTTCGCCATTTCTATTTGAGTACATTGAAAGCACTCAATTATAGTTAAATTAGAATCTAACCTAACCTTGAGTTGACTATCTGACCCTTAACTTGTGCTACTTAATCAACTTGTTATTAAATGAGTTGCATAGGCACAATGCCTATCTAAGAGTAACAATATTAATTTCGAATTTTGTATCAATATACAGATTCATACCAATGAAAACCTTAATTCTATATCAATATATACATTCTGTACCAATTCAATTTTACATCAATTACAAAGATTTCATCCTTGTATTTTTTTTTTCTGTTATCCTTTGAAGGGCTGGATTCGTGGAAAGATAATGTGTGAATTTGGTTCTGTCGTGGAATACTTTTGCAAAGATTTCTACCAGTGTAAGATTATGGCTACACACTGTTTTGTTCAAGAATATTTAGAAATCCATTCCATCTATTTCCTCCACATTCAAAATTATGACCACTTCCAAATTATCTCTTAAAATGACAACCTATCTAATTTGCAGAATAATTATAACCAGACACCCAAACCCAAAGGAATCGGCTTATGATTCTTCCATGGCTTCTTCCTGCTAATTAGGGGCAATGAGAAATTCTTTAAAGGGGTGGGGAGGGGTAGGAAAATTAGAAAATTGGTTAGACTTAAGAAAGCCAGCTTTAGCTTCTGTTATCCTGGCTCTGTATGCTTAGAAGGCTCAGAGCTTGACTGAAGTTCTGACTGGTTCTGTCTGAAAGGTTGAATGAGGTAAGATGATCTGGGATCAGCAGCAATCCCTGAGGACTGCAGCAACAGGAAGTAGGGGGCCAAGCAGGTCAGTTCAGCATCTCTGAGGATGAGTGTTGCCAAAGCTGTACATTCTGATATATATATATATATATATATATATATATATATATATATATATATATATATATATATATATATACATACATACACACACACACACATACATATCTCACAACCAAAATTTTAGTACCATTAAGATTTTTGTAGAGATTGTGCAGGGTGCACAGATCAGTTAAGGATGAAATTTTGCTCCTTGTTTGAGCAGGTGAAAGACAACTGTCTCTTTTATGAGTTAATTTTATCAATAACCAAATGTAATAAATCTTCATTTATGCCATATGAAGAAGGGCATGAAGAATCTTAGGGACTTCATAACCAATAAGACTCATTGTCTCATTTTAGCTGAAGTTTTGTCTAGAGACATTTTTATATCTAAGACAGTTACTGGGCTGTTCCCATGCCAAGGAATCAGAAGATCAATTTACCTGTCTTGTTTGATTTTCTTGAAATTTTTGAGACCCTAAGAGAACACAATGCCAGCCCAGGCTACTATACCCAGCAAAACCCTCAATTACCATAGACAGAGAAAACAAGATATTCCATGACAAAACCTAATTTACACAACATCTTTCCACTAAACCAGTCCTGCAGAGGATAAGAGATGGAAAACTCAATACATGGAGGGAAACTACACCCTAGAAAAAGCAAGAAATTAATCTTTTCACGACAACCCCAAGAGAACCTCACAAATATAATACTGCCTCAAACAACAAAAATAAGAGGAAGCAACAATCATTGGATTTTAGTATCTCTCAACATCAATTGATTTAATTCCCCAATAAAAAGACATAGGCTAACAGACTGGATATGTAAGCAGGACCCAGCATTTTTCTGCATACAGGAAACACACCTCAGTGAAAAAGGCAGGCACTACCTCAGAGCAAAAGCCTGGAAAAAATTTTTTCCAAGCAAATGGTCCCAAGAAACAAGCTGGAGTAGCCATTCTATATCTAATAAAATAGACTTTCAAACAAAATTATCAAAAAAGATGGGGAAGGACACTTCATACTCATCAAAGGAAAAATCCACCAAGATGAACTCTCAATTCTGAACATCTATGCCCCAAATGCAAGGGCATTCATATTTGTAAAAGTGATGTTACTTAAACTCAAATCACATATTGAACATCACATAATAATAATGGAATACTTCAACACCCCATTCTCATCAATGGACAGGTCATTGAAACAGAAACTAAACAGAGACACAGTGAAACTAACAAGTTATGAACCAAATGGATTTAATAGATATCTGCATAACACTTCACTGTAAAACAAAAGAATATGCCTTCTCAGAACCTCATGGTACCTTCTTCAAAACTGATCATATAATTGACCACAAAACCAGTCTCAAAAGATACAAGAAGATTGAAATAATCCCATGTATTCTATCAGTTCACCATAGACTAAGGCTGGTCTTCCATAACAACAAAAACAACAGAAAGCCCACACACTCATGGAAGCTGAACAACTCTCTACTCAATGGTAACTTGGTTAGGGAAGATATAAAGAAAGAAATTAAAGACTTGTTAGAATTTAATGAAAATGAAGGTACAACATACCCAAACTTATGGGACACAATGTGCTAAGAGGAAAACTCATAAAGAAACTGGAGAGAGCATACACTGGCAGCTTAACAGCCAATCTGAAAGCTCTAGAACAAAAAGAAGCAAGACACCCAAGAGGAGTAGACAGCAGGAAATAATCAAATTCTGGGTTGAAATCAACCAAGTAAAACCAAAGAGAACCATACAAAGAATCAACAAAATTAGGAGCTGGTTCTTTGAGAAAATCAACAAGATAGATAAACCCTTAGCCAGACTAACTAGAGGGCACAAAGACAGTATCCTAGTTTACAAAATCAGAAATGAAAAGAGAAACACAACAACAAAAACTGAGGAAAATTTTTAAAAAATCATCAGATCCTATTACAAAAGGCTATACTCAAAAAAAACTGGAAAAATCTAGATGAAATGGGTGATTTTCTAGACAGATATCAGGTATCAAAGTTAAATCAGGATCCGATAAACCATCCAAACAGTCCTATAACTTCTAAGGAAATAGAAGCAGTCATTAAGAGTCTTCCAACCAAAAAAAGCCCAGGGCCAGATAATTTTAGTGCAGAATTCTATCAGACCTTCAAAGAAGACCTAATACCAATACTTCTCAAACTATTCCGTAGAACAGAAACAGAAGAAACACTACCTAGTTTGTTCCATGAAGCCACACAAAGACCCAACAAAGAAAGAAAACTTCAGACCAATTTCCCTTGTGAATATTGATATGAAAATATTCAATAAAATTCTTGCAAACCAAATCTGAGAGCACATCAAAATGACCATTTACCATTACCAAGTAGGCTTCATCCTGGGGATGCAGGGATGGTTCAATATATGGAAATCCATCAACGTAATCCACTATATAAACAAATTCAAAGAAAAAAAAACACATGATCATCCAATTAGATGCTGAAAAATACCTTTGACAAAATACAACACCAATTCATGATAAAAGTCTTGGAAAGATCAGGAATTCAAGGCACATACCTAACCAAAATAAAAGCAATATACAGTAAATCAATAACCAACATCAAATTAAAAGGAGAGAAACTTGAAGCAATCCCACTAAAAATCAGAGACTAGACAAGGTTGCTCTCTCTCTCTCTCTCTCTCTCTCTCTCTCTCTCTCTCTCTCTCTCTCTCTCTCTCTCTCCAAATAGTACTTGAAGTCCTAGCTAGACCAATTATACAACAAAAGGAGGTCAAAGGCATACAGATTGGAAAGGAAGAAGTCAAGATATCACTATTTGCAGATGATATGATTGTATACATATGTGACTTCCAAAATTGTACCAGAGAACTCATACAGCTGATAAACAACTTCAGCAAGGTGGCTGGATATAAAATTAAGTCAAACTTCACCACCATCTGACTAAGACAGATGCAGATACTCACAGCCAACCATCGGACTGAGCCCAGGAGCCCCAATGGAAGAGTTAGGGGAAGGGCTGAAGGAGCTGCAGGGGTTTGCAACCCCATAGGAAGAACAACAATATCAACAAACCCGATTCCCCAGAGCTCCCAGGTACTAAACCACCAACCAAAGAGTATCCATGGATGAGTCTGTGGTTCCAGCTACATATGTAGCAGAGGACTGCCATATCTGACATCAGAGGGGAGTTCCTTGGTCCCATGGAGGCATGTTTCTCCAGGGTAGGGGGATCCTAGAAGGGTGAGGCGGGAGTGGGTGGGTAAGGGCGCACCCTCTCAGAGGCAAAGGAGAGGGGGATGGGATGGGGGATTTTCAGAGGGAAGACCAGGAAGGGGGACAACATTTGTGATGTAAATAAATAAAAAAAGCAGTGAATAAAAAATTATAAAAACCACAAACTGGAAAAAAAAAAAAACCAGATCAACATACAAACTCCCCACAAGGATACGCACAGCCTATGTATGGGACTTTACACACCTAAGAAACAATGGCTTCTGATCTCCTGTTAGTCTATGCTCCAATGGCCCAGCAGAGGGAGCGACGGTGAGAGGTGTTGTTTGTCTTTCAGGGTTGTAGGGAACCATGGTGAAGCTCCCACGATGGTGGGCAATGCTCTATCCATCCATGGACTTCCATGCAGAGCCTGCCTAGCCTGGCAGAAGCAAGCTTCTGGCTCTCCACACAGCCTGCAGGAGAGCGATGCTTCTTCATAGGACAGAAGGATCTGTGTGCAGTCAAGGATGGTGGTCACGATGAATGGCATCAAGGGTCAAGGGGGCTCCCAGCCAGCAGATGTGCTATTGCAGCTTCAGCCCACCCACTCTTCCCTCATTACCTTGTAGTCACACAAAACAGAGCAACAGCTATTGAGGGAGGTAGACCATTTGATGAATTACGAGTTGGGGATAATAAAGAAAATACAAGTGACACCCCAAACCTGGAGGATGAGAGCTCCAGGGTTAAGTATTCAGAGCCTCTTCGGGAAAGGACATGTCAGGGAGGCAGCCGCTGATTCCCACCACTGATGCCCTAGCTTGTGGGGCTCACGGACCGCAAGGAATTGGCACTGAACTGGTGAGATGGAGCATGCTCGAACCTGGGATATCTCAAACTTGAGACCGGAAGGAGTGGGTTAATTCTCTCCCTGTCTCTATGCCTGCCTTGGAGTATGTACCCCAGAGACCCTCAACCAGGTTGTCACAGGCAGCGTACCCAGCAACTGGAATGCCTCTACATGCTATTGAGAGCTGCTTCATTAAAGATCATCGGAGAAAGCCTTCACTTAAAGAAGCCATCGTAACGAAGATTCTCGAAGGAGGTTCCCCTTCCTTCCAGCCCCACCCCCACTATCCCACTCCCAGGGTCCCCACCTCCATCCCAGTCCCAACTGGTCTGGGATCCCTCTTGTCCCAGACTTTACCCCCCTCCTGGCCTGGTGGTCAGTGGTGTCTGACGCCTGGAGGAAAGAGGCAGATTGCGCGAACCCACCCTCTTCAGGATTTCTCCCTGTCTTCTACAACCCTGTGTACCGGGCACCTGCCCACCGTGAAAGGAGAGGTGGAACCTTGTACCACAGCTGGCACTCAATGTGGTCCAACCAACTGACGCATACCACAGCTGGTGCCCACAGGATCCAACAGAACCTCCAGTTTGAGCAACAGATGCCTGGGAAACCTCAGGTTCAGGACATTGTCAACTGAGGTGAAGCTGTGATGTTGCCAGAGACTTGGCATCACATTGAGAGCCATGCAAGCCTATTATGCAGAGAAACGGCATCCTCTGCTCTTTCCACAGCTGAACCACCGATTCTGGACACTCCTTTGCTGGGAGGCAACAAAGACACATTCACAGGGGTTGGCTCTCTTCCTTGCATCTGCACCAGGGAAGCCAGTCACGCCAGGCTGGCCTGCTGGGACCAGCTGTCAAGTGTAGTCCAGTGCCCAGGTCTTTCCACTGCTTCTTCTCACAGATCTCTCCTCTGGGATGCCCACACATGTGACTTCTGGCAGCGCTCACTAATGACACCTCTGCTTGTGGTTTCTGCTTGGCCTCCGGGAAAGCTTTGTTTTGTTTGAGGACACTGAGCCAGGAAACAGAAATACTTTTTTTTTCTCTGTAAGCCACAGAGAGATCTTGTGATCAAGCCAACAGGAATGCCACAATAATATTCAATGGGGGTCTAGCAATCTGTTAGGTGCCATGCCAGCTCTTGGAGACACAAAGATGAGAAAGAATGGAAACTTCTTTTTGTTATGTACTTGGGCAAAGGGCACAGCCTCGAGTTTTGGTATCCGGAAACAATGTTGGAAAATCTGGGTTTGTCATCTGGCTCTGCCAGGAAATTACAGTCTGAATTTCCTTAGCCACTTAATTAGCAAAGAGTATAGATGGGTAATTGGAATATTTCTGTGCTCTCTGAAGACACTGGCCACTTGGTCTCCTGCTTTATTTAAATTATCATGTCATATTGGATATATGTAAAAATGTGAGAGTCACACAGTTAAGTGATGGCGTTCAGGAGCAATGGTAGCCCCTGTGAGCCTTCCCTCCAGCATACCACCAACATGATCATTTCAGCTGATGGCTTAATCTCCTTAGTCACCTCCCAGACAGCAGCCTTCTAAACTTTATTTATTGCCAATCCTTGGTATTAAAATAATTTAACATGAGCTTCTCCTAGCAGAATAGACTTACAGAAATCTTGTGCACATACAAAAGAGTGTCTCCAGGGTAGGATTGCTAGGCAACAAATATATGAATATTCAACTCACTTCTTCTGGTTGTATTTAAACTCCCACTAACACAGTCTGAAAATTCCAGTCCACTCACGAACATGCCAAGCCCTTGATGATATCATACTTTGTGATTTTTGCCAAACCAGTGGGTGAAAATGGTATTCATTGGTGTCTTAACTAGTATCTGATTGCTAATTAGCCTGAATATTACTTGTGCATAGACAACAATTCACGTTTCCTGCTTTGTGAGCCCTTTGAGGTGTCTTCCCTCCATATTTCTCTTTTGGATAGTTTGGCTTTGTACTTCATAACTTATTTGTTGGACTTAGAAGAGATTTTTCAAAAAGTAACTTCCATAAGCAGGTTATAGGTCTTACATATAGTGTAAATATCTTCTGGCTCGTGTTTTTCCTGATCACCCCCCACCCCACACACACACACACACATCGGGTCTATTGTTAAATGAGATTCTCAGGGGTAGAGATGTATCTCAGTTGTTAAAAGCATTTGCTGCTCTTACCCAGCACTCACCTGGCTATTCATAGTCAACTGTAACCCCAGTTTTGCTGCCCTCTTCTGACCACTGCATTTGCAAGCCGTGTAATTGGTGCACATACACATATGCAAGCAAACACATAATATTAAAATAAATAAATCCTTTAAAAAAATAACTCTTGATTTGAGCATAGCCCCTTCCCCAGTGATTAGCACTTGTGTCTCTTTAAGAACCTTTTATCAAAAAAAGGACCTTTTATTGTCTTGAGGTTCTTCTAGATAATCTTAAATAGTGTTATCATTTTGCCTCTTATACCTAAGTGCTAAGAGTTAAGGGGAAAGGATTTGAATTTCCTGTGTGGTGTAAAGCAGGGTTAATTTTGTCATAGACTTCGTCCATATAGTGACTAATGGCTCTGCAGCATTTCTTGGGGAATTCTTGCTTTGGAAGTCATCACAATGGTTCTCTGATGTCCTCACATGAATCTACCCCATCTCGTTCTTTATCTATGTCTCTGCCCATACAACAGCCACTTTCATTATGCCAATTTTATATATGCCTTGATTGTCTTTCTTTCTAGGAGTTACCTTATTTTGAAGTCTTTGCTTGTTGTGTAAATTTGAGACTCACTGGCCAAGCTCCTCAGTTATTCTGGTTGGCTTTGCATTGGAATTGAATACAGATTTGTGGGGAGAGAAGGGACACTTGTGAAATATTTCAGAAATATTCATATGTTGCATGGGCAGTCTCGAAGGGGCAGACATATGCATTTACACTGCTACTCCAAATGATGGATGCTTTTCTGCACTAAACCCTTGGTGAAGAGAGCATGTGTGAAGATTCTCAGTGAACTCAGATTATGATTCTGGCTTAAGAAGTCCCAAACTGTCTAGCCCGTGTTTTCCAGAACACGTGAGGTTGGAGATAATCACAGGGTGATCTTCGTTGACACCCAAGGGGTTGGGCCAGAATGATGATCAGTCTGCCTCCTATTCCGTCCAGCAGAAAAGGGCGACAACACTACGTTCTTCTCAAAGCAGTTTATTTAGGAACCTTTCAATATCATGCATGAATCTCTCTCCAGAAATCAATTTCTCCAGGAAAAAACAACAACAACACCCCCCCCCATCGCAATCCCTTATATAACCCCTCAACCACGCCCCATCAGCCCAGCCCACGTAACAGCAGTCCATTGGCCAGAATCATCACTCGTCATATGGTCCGATCTTGCATAATGGTGCACCTGCGCAGTTCTCATGATGGATGCGGCTTATTTTCAGGTGTATGAGGAAGTCAGGTGCAAGTCATAAGACTTGGCTGCAGTCCCAGGTGCCATCTTGGGACTGCTGCCACACCTGCTCCTCACAGACCTGTACAACCAAACCTTGTGCCCACCCATTCTCTCCCATGTATTCAGCCTTTTATATAAACACATGGAAACTCTTCTAGAGTTGTGTTTACCCAGACTCTGAAGTCTTACGTTTTCATTACTTAAGAAGTCTGTCCTGTTTTTTCAGATAGACCCACTTAGAATCAATTCAGGGTCTTGTGAAAACTACTTGTAACAGTGTGTCAAGCTCAATCTTTAATTGCTTTGCCTCTGGAATTTTATTCAGTCCTGGACACTGTCTTCTGGCCATACTTCAACACTCAATTATAGCATAACAACAGTAGTGTTATACACTATACAATTTACATTCTAAGCAGTCTCAGGGTTTGGCCTGAGTCTAAGGCTTAACTCTGCTTTATTGTGTAGGTGGCACTACAGCATCCGTTTAATCTCTCTAGCTATATGGTTCTTCATGTGTCACCCAGAGTGATGATTTCAAATTGCACACACTGCAAAGAAAGGGTCTTTTATGTTTGCGTTCAATATAAGATAAGAAGTAAGAAGTGCTAATTTCAGAATCTAGCATAGGGTAAGATAGCTTGCTTCGGAGATTTTTTTTTCCTCCCATAGGAGGAACATGTTAAAGTGGAGAGAATTTAGATATTTACAAAGGATGGGTGCTGGGAGACGAAGTTATGATCGAAAACTTAGACAGAAACTTAGAAAAAATGTATTGACACTGGCTCCAAAGGAACCCAAGGTATGATGTAAAACTAGATCAATTAAAGCAAATGTGGATAAAGAGATGGACAGCTAGAATGGGAGGGAGGAAGAACAGCCTGGGTCACACATTTGCTTCTTGGGGACTGAAATTGTGATGTTTGTAACTTTCCAGTTACAAGGGAAATAGTAATGTCAATGATGGAAAACTGCAGAGACCCACCCACATGGTCAATGAGGAAGGCAGGCAGAAGATGAAATGGCTGAGTGCTTTAAAAATGAAGTTTTGAATGGTATAAGACCAACCTTTGCCCCCCACACAAAATAGGAAGGCAAAGAGACAAGAGAGAACCCTGCTGTCCAGGGATGGTTTTAGGGAGGTTTGGGGTCTTTACTGTCAGGTTTCCTGAAGAAGGGACCCATGCCCTGTGTGGGGGAAAACCCTGGCAAGATTAACATCTGGGGAAGTTGCTCTGGCCTACATAGCTGCATTTTATCTCCCACATATTAGAATTTAGCTTTGGAAAAAGCTCTTACGCATGTTTCTCCCAACATTGTCCACTTTGTGGGACCTGTGTGCCTTTGGCAAATGCAGAGCATTTAGAGAAGCAACACAGCATTAGTGTCTACTGACCTCTGCTTTAAACACAACAAAGCAAAACACAAACTAGAAATGGCCCAGATCCCTCTGGAGTTATGGAATCCACCTCCCCTATGTGCCCTAAGAAAGCTCTGGTAACTGTGTCTGGCTGTTTGGACAATGGCATGGATGTTGCTAGCTGTGATAGAGGTAGAAATGAATCTAAGAAACAGGATAAACTCAGAAACTTTCACTTTCAATTTCCTTGCCTTGGAAGAATGAAGCTTTGAGAATTTCAAACAGCCCCAGATGTAAACAGATTCTTTGAGGAAATACAACACACACAGCAAGGTTTTCTTTTTGAAAGAAAGTTAGATTTATGGAGCCTGTGGTTATCATGATTAATCTGAGAATTTATATTTCAAATAAAGACTCATGTTTCCCCTCTGCTGTATTTTGAGGGGCTGTGTAACATTGCTATTCCTTAACAGTGGCTCTCAACCTTTGAGATCACGTACCAGCTATCTTGCATATCAGATATTTACACTATGACTCATAACAGTTATGAAGTGCAACAAAATAATTTTATGGTTGGGGTCCCCATAACACGGGGAACTGTATTAGAGAGTCACAACATTAGGAAGGTTGAGAACCGCTGCAGTAGAAGAAATGATAAATCCACAGCAGCAGAGACAGAAGCCAGCAGGTTTTAACCTGTATCTCAGAATACCACAGGGAAATATCTGAAAGAAAAACATGGACTTTCTCAGTCCAAGATGAACCTCTCCTTTAAGAAACCCTCAAACTTTGTGTATGAGTGTTTATTGTAGCATCGTGCATCACAACTCCAGGATAGAAACAACTCGAATCCCCACTCACAGATGAATGACTACAAAATACAGAGGGAGATAGTCATTAGACGGGGTGTTGTACTGCAAGAAGAAGAAATGAAAATAGCAATGAGCCTTTCAAATGTTATACTTATGAAAAGATGCAAGCCAGGGAGACTCACACACTAGCTATTTCTGTTAGTATAAATTACCTGGGATATGCAGGTGTAGGGGCGGGTCTGATGTTAAGATCCTGTTCTCCAATTGGTTCTTGAACTGTCAGTAAAGAAAGCCATGAGACAATTGTTGGGCAAAAGGTACAGTTCTGGGTCCCTGGAGGGATAGGGAGATGCAAGGAAGGAGAGAAGGGAGTTTGTCAGGCGTTGGAGAGAGGAGAACCAGGCAGCCATGTAAGGCCTGGTAGAGTGTAGCTGCTCCTATAGGCAGGTGGTCAGAGATGTTTAGCAGGGACTAGATTCAACTGACTGACTAACGTTAGGGTAGGTAGGAGGAGCAGAGCTAAGAGTTAGGATAAGGGCATGCTTTTCCAGGCGGGAGATAGCATTGCCCAGCAATTGTGCCAAGAAGGCAAGTTGAAAATGAACAACTCTGTGTGTGTGTCTTTTATCCGTGGATTCAAGGGAAGCTGGAGGGGGCTGGTAGCATGGTCACTTCCCAGAACTAAAGTGGAGTAGCATAAAACTACACACAACATGCAAATCTGTGCAAAGAGATAAAGTGAGCGTCTGGGTGCAGTGTGGGGAGACTGCTAAGGAGTGTGGCCTGTGTTCTTAAGGGCAGTGCACTTTACTAATCATCCTGGCAGTGCTTGTGCAGCTGTGTGAAAATTCCCAAACACTGGGTGTGAACCCTTGTCTTAGTCAAGGTTTCTATTCCTGCACAAACATCATGACCAAGAAGCACTTGGGGAGGAAAGGGTTTATTCATCTTACACTTCCATACTGCTGTTCATCAACAAGGAAGTCAGGACTAGAACTCAAGGAAGTCTGAAAGCAGGAGCTGATGCAGAGGCCATGGAGGGATGTTCCTTACTGGCTTGCTTCCCCCTGGCTTGCTCAGCCTGCTCTCTTATAGAACCAAGACTACCAGCCCAGAGATGGTCCCACCCACAAGGGGCCTTTCCCCCTTGATCACTAATTGAGAAAATGCCTTACAGCTGGATTTCGTGGAGGCATTTCCTCAACTGAAGCTCCTTTCTCTGTGATAACTCCAGCCGTGTCAAGTTGACACAAAACTAACCAGTACAACCCTGAAGAGTGAATTGTATAGCTTGTGTTTTAGAGTAACAAAGTTAGTTTGTAAAAAGACAATGGTTAGCAGCCGAGCAGCAGAGCAGCTGTGGTGTAAATGCACTCTTAGCGCATTTCCTCTCTGTTCCATTCTTCCCGTTGCAGCTTCTTTGGGTAGGAGTAGGAAGGGAGTCCTATTTCCTAGACGACGAAGGTGATGTAGGTTTTTTGCAGAGCTCCATCAGGTACCCAGGTCTTTGGGCAACTAACTCTGGACATACCTGACAGATCTGTGGTTTCAGTGTGCTGGACAGAGCCCCTCCAGGGGTGTACCCTGGGTGGAGGCAGTAATAATGGCATGGATATGGGCAAGTGGAGTTTCTGATCAAGCCAAGTTCTGGCTTCCTGTTTGGGTGAAGTCAAAGCACTTCAAGGTTTAAATCAACACTCTGAGTCAGACACACATTTGTTTTCAAGGAGGGGTCCCCTGTCCTCCCAATTTACTATCTGCAGACACATGATTTCCTGGTTGCAAGGGCAGCAGCATGACATTTTGCCTGACCTAACTGAATTTTTTTTTTCAGAAAAAATATGCACATCTCAAACACAAAAGGTGCTAATTTGGTTTCGATGTTTTGGTGTTGATATTTGGCTATGGGATGCATCTATACATATCTGTTTACGTCAGTAATGGTCAAGCTGAAAGAGAAAAATATTGCTGCCTGTCAAAGTAGATCCTGTTGCCAGAAAACAACACAGATGTATTTATGAAAAGATCAGGGACCAATGCCACTCAAAATCGGTACTGTAAAAGATGCCCTGGTCCCCAGAAATGCCCCTTTTACATCCGAGCCTGTCTGGGGATGGGAAGCCATTTCTCAATGAAACCTATCTTTGATCTTAGCAAGTTTTCTTAGCAGCCTGTGCCACACCAGGGGTTTAAAAGACTCCATTTCTCATTCTCCATGTTTGTCTGACTGGACCCAAAAAGCTGGGAATCTCTTGAAGCAGTTGTAGTTGACTGCTCTTGGAGAGGCTGTTTGCTAAACGTCAGGCTTTGCTGGTTTCTTCTGTGTTTTCCAAGGCTGATTGTTCATCCTCACTGTGAGGCCAGAGAACAAAAGCCAGAGCCCCAGGAGCCTGCATTGAAGGCTGACACGACCTTTGATCCCCATTAGTGAGGCTGGGAGGAAGAGAAATGGGGTCTAACTCCAGGCACAGTTAATGACAAATCTTGTTAGGGTTAGAAAAACAGCTTTGGATTCCAGCTGAGATGTCATCTGCGGAGGGCTTCAGTGACCACCATCCAGGCTCCGTGCACAGCTCCATGCACAACTTTCCTGGACGACGGGCTAACCAATCATTCTGAGCCTGCTGGGGACTGAGGACCCCTCTCTACATCAGCCCAAGTCTATAAGCACTGCTTTCCGTCTGGCCCCCAGTAGGACTTACTCCTCTGAAGCTCTGATAGAGGAGAGGCACTGATCCAAAGTATTCTTTCACAAAACAGAATCACTGCAAAGTGATACAGGGGAGCCGAGGAGATGGATCTGTATGTAACGTGCTTGCTCTTCAAGCTGCACCGCCAGAGTTCTGTCCCTAGAATGCATGGGAAAAGATGGTAGCGGAGTACTCTGGGTGCTGAGGAGGCAGAGACAGGTGGATCCCACAGCTTGCTCTAGGTGAGGCCTCACCCAGGGCTTGCTCTAGGTGATAGCACCCGGCATGGCTTTAAGGAACCTTGTCCCAGGCCTGCCTGTGTATGCAAGAGCGGCTCACGTGTTTTCTGTACTGTTGGCTGGAATTAAGCTTAGACCTTTGTCTAAGTCTGTGGTTCTCAACTTTCCGAATGCTGAGACCCTTCCATAGAGTTCCTCGCGTTATGGAGACGACTCCCAACTATAAAATTATTTTCGTTGTGACTTCACAACAGTGCTGCTGTTATGAATCGTAATGTAAACTTCTGATATGCAGTATATCTGGAATGTGATTCCTATGAAAAAATTGTTCAACTCCCCAAGGGGTCGCGACCCCCAGGTTGAGAGCCATTGTTCTGAGCGGTCTCAAAGATTTGTATCTTTCTAGTGTCTCCTTTTCCTGATGTTTATGAATGAGAGGAGAAATTTGTTGGGGTGTCCTTAAAACTTTTTTTTTTTTTTGAGACACGGTCACATTCTTCAGCTCTCTGGCTGACCTGGACGGCATGAAGACCTGCCTGACTGTGCTTCTCAAGTACTGAGATTAAAGGTATAAACCACCGTGACTTTTTCCGGTTTCATTTTTTGCCTGTGCCTGTGGTTTCTTCAGTTCCATGTCTGCAATATATGAGTCAAAAAGGAAACGCCTTAGTGCTTCCCACAAAGGTGTCCCGTGGGTCTCCAGGTGCCTGGCTCTGCCTTCTTTCTCTTCTTTCTTATATAAAATGTCTGTTTCCACTTCTGCTGAGCAGGAGAGATGGGCAAAGCACACATCTTCTATCTGGCCAGAAGCCTTCTTGGAACACTTTTTTGTTGTTGTTGTTATTTTGTTTTTAGAGACAGGGTTTCTCCGTATAGCCCTGGCTGTCCTGGAATTCACTTTGTAGACCAGGCTGGCCTCGAACTCAGAAATCCGCCTGCCTCTGCCTCCCGAGTGCTGGGATTAAAGGCGTGCGCCGCCACGTTGGGCTCCGAAACACTTTTGAGAAAAGGAAAATGTATCCGCTTGTAATCTCACTCCAATATTAACCTTTGCTTTTACATGTTCATCTTCTCTTCTCTTCTCTTCTCTTCTCTTCTCTTCTCTTCTCTTCTCTTCTCTTCTCTTCTCTTCTCTTCTCTTCTCTCCTCTTCTCTTCTCTTCTCTTCTCTCTCTCTCTCTCTCTCTCTCTCTCTCTCTCTCTCTCTCTTTAGACATGGTTTCTCTGTGTAGCCCTGACTGTCTTGGAATTCACTCTGTAGACCAGGCTGGCCTTGAACTCAGAAATCCTCCTGCCTCTGCCTCCCAAATGCTGGGATTAAAAGCATGTGCCACCACTGCCCAGCTTCATTTTGTTTCTTGTTGATATAATATTTTACAGGGCAATCATTGATGTGTAACAAATTTAATATCCTTTTTATACCACTTACTGCATTTTAAAATATAAAAACATTCCTCATGTTTATAGATTTCAGAATTAACACTAATATAGTCATTAATAATGCTATTAACATTTCTACTTAAAAGGGCCTTTTCTTATTGGTTACAGTTTCTACATGTTCTTTGCTTTTAGAAACAAAACACTGGGCCTCTAAATATCTATTAGGTGTGAATTTCTAAGACTTTTTTTTTTAGGCCAAATGAATTTTTAAAAATGAATTTTTGATGTATTGCTCTGATATTCATTACAAGAACTTTAGAATTTTATGCAGTTCTCAATATAGCAATTTAGTCACAATTTTATCTCTTTTAGGTTCTATATTTTTCCTCTGTGATCTAGTCATGATTTCAATTAAAATCATACAGGCCTGTTGTGCACAAAACCCTGAGTTTATCCATCCACATTGGAATGTCCACCCCAGTGCTGACCACAGCAAGATTTAGATCATTTGTTTCCTGCAGGGTCTCCCACAGCTCGGTTGGGCTAGGAACTCTGTGCTGATGAGGAGGACCTTGTGTTCCTGGTTCTCCTGAGAGCTGGGAGTAGAGGCTTGTACCATCATGCCTGGCTTACGCAGAGGTGGGTGGGGGTCTAGTCCAGAGCTCTATACATGCTGGGCAAGTATTCTCCTGAGCTACATGCCCAGCCCACAGCAAGATTTCTGAAGGTCCGATTGTTTCTCTTGCTCACCTGAGTTTTGGGGGTCTCTTTGGAACCACGTGTTCCCACAAAGGATAAAAATGCTCAGTTCACCTTTCATATCCTTCCTTTCATATCCTTCCTTTCCTTTCTCAGAACTAAAACAAATAACTCCTGAGATGTAAGAGTACCAGCTAACCTAATACATTTTAATAACATATTCATGTTGGAAAAAAAAAAGACATGTGGTTGTTCACAGGGGATGTAGAGGCATCAAAATTTTTTAGGAAATTTTTAGGCCACACCTATTAAGGACCCTGCAAGGGGAGGGTGACATGGTCACTGGGTAAAGGTGCTTGCTACCAAGCCTGGAGACCTGAGTTCAATCCTTAGGACCCCCGTTGTTAAAGGCGATGACTGACAGGAGTTGTAGTTTGGCATCTATATACCTCTGTGGCACATACATACACACAAATAAATACATTTTTAAAAAGATGTACTAAAAAGCCTACACAAGACTCTGCAAGGCTTACTAACTGATTAGAACTTCAGGATTGTGGAGATCTGTAATGTTTTCAATCCAGAGTTAGAGTTCTCTTGGCTTTCTGGGATCCCCTTAGCTCATCTCTTGGCTCTCAGGTAAAGCCTTTATACTAAGCTAGAAGACTATGGCATCCCATCAGTTCCAATGTTATGAATGTACACAGCCAGTATATGGTGCTCCATAGCAGGTTTCTGCCTACCTGGTGTCCCACCACTACCTTGATCTGCGAATTCCTTCTGTCCTGTAGTTACAGAGTCTTCACAAAACCATTTCCACCCTGAACCATGTTCTCTGGGACGAACTGAATCCATGTTCCTGAACCGAGGTAATTTCTATTTGGCATAAGGTCACTTATATTCCTTCCTTTAAGGTGAAAGCTGTGTTTTGTGTGGAGGGGGCAGACTTAGTTACAACCACACAGCATCTTACCCAATGACGTCACTGACAGAGTCAATGACGTCAGCGTCAGAGAGGCGTTAGGTACAGCTGTTGAGTTGGCTCCTTCTCCTTGGATATATTTTATTAGAGAAATGATCTGATGTGAGAAGCCAGTCTGCATCTAGATTCTCTCTATATATGTGAACAATGCTGTTATTTCTAGATGGATTTTTCTGAAAACCCTTGCCTGATGAATTCCAGTTAACACATAGCTTCTGCCAGTCTGTATTTGGAAACCAAAACTGACCACATTCTGGGGTTCACATGAGCATCCCCCGAATGAGTGCCCTGGGGATGCTGATCATCACCCACAAGCTGCCTCTGCTTCTGCTTCTCACCTGACTGGATCCTGGCTCTTACGCACAGAAACCGGCAGCCATTTCTCATACATCTCTTGGTTCTAGAGCTCTCTGCCACATGCTAGTTACTGGACAAATAAACTAATGTCATGAAGTAGGTCCATTAGTAGCCTCATTTTGCAGAGAAGATGGAGGATTCGAACCCAGAACCTCTCTGTCTAACTCCTACTTCCATTCAACCAGCTGGTTGTTCTTTGTTCTCTTGCTTCCCATTGTCCTAGTTTTTATGTGCTCACTTCTTAGTCCTTGTCTACCTCTTTATTTCCCTGACCAAAAACTCACAGGTGACTTTCCTTGAAATTTTTTAGATCTCCTTTTACTATTATAGCCTGTGGCAGTTGCAGTGACTAACACACATACATTTATCTAGAAATATCCCTATGTAGACCATTCCTATTTTTCTTCCCAAGCATCCTGCATTTCCACAAAATTGTTGGCTTCAATTTTAACAGAAGTATAATTTCTTCTAATTCTAAAATTGGCTATTATAGGGGTATGGTGTTAAAATGATTGTGTAACAGAAATGGGATCATTGTATCAAAGATACAACTCCATTTCCATATTTATTGCCGCAATGTTCACAACAGCTATGCAGAACCAACCAAAGTGTCCCTTCAAAGATGAACAGACAAAAAAAATGCACTTGCACACAATGGGATGTTATTCAGACATAAAGAGAGCAAAATGCCTGCTATTTATAGGATAACAGAGGGAACTGGGGGCATCACTTGAAGTGGAATAAACCAGTCACTGAAGACAAACACCTCCTGCTCTCATTCGCTTGTAGAAACTGGAAGTGTGGATATGGTAGAAGAAGAAAGAACGGTGGTTGCTGGAGGCTGGGAAAGGGGGCGGAGGAGAGGACATGGAGAGAGCTTAGGTAACAGCCTGGAAAATACAGTCAAGGAAGAGTTGGAATTAGTGTTTTATAGCACAACAGGGGAATCAAGTCTTTGACACTTTATACAGTGGTGCAGAATAACAAGAAATCTGAATTAATCTGTATTCAGATTAATAACATTAATCTGAATTAATGGCTGAGCAGATGAGATATGATCTTAGTACACTGTGTGTGTGTGTGTGAAATACAAAAATGAATGCAGAAAATGTTTATATAATAAGCATATAGTTAAAGGAATTTTCTAGAAGGAACTTTCTTTTTCTGTGTTGCTTTCTTTTTTCTTTTTAAAATGCATTTGCTTTTTGGTTTTTCAAGAGTTTCTCTGTGTAACTCTGGCTGTCCTGGAACTCGCTCTGTAGTCCAAACTGACTTCAAACTCACAATGATCTTCCTGCCTCTGCCTCCCGAGGGCTGGGATTAAAAACATGTGCCACCACTGCCATGCATGGAATTGTTATTATTATTATTTCTCTTTTAAAATTAATTTAATCAATTTACTTTACATCCTAATTGAAGCTTACCCTCTGTCCTCTCCTCCCAATCCTTCCTTCTCATCTCCCCTCCCCCACATCTCCTCCCTTTCTCCTCAGAGAAGGGGAAGCTCCCATGGATATCAACCTGCTGTGGCATATCAAGTTGCAGTAGGACTAGGCCCATCTTCTCCTATTGAGGTTAGACAAGGCAGCCCAGTTAAGGGGAAGGCGACAGAAGGCAGGCAGAGACAGCCTCTGCTCCAGGTAGGGGCCTCACATGAAGACCAAGGTACACATCTGTTACATTCTATTGCAAACATCACTAAGCCAAGACCCAGAACATTATTGCCCTAGATGACTCCTGTGTCAGTCTCAGCCACCGCAATGCATGATGGATGGATGTGTCAGGTACCAGTGATCAACGTGGGGAGCCTTTAATCCCTTTCTACTTTATTTCTTTTGAGACAGAGTCTCTTTTCCTCTTGAACCTGGAACTCATTGTTTGGGCTAGGCTAGCTAACAGAGACCCCTGGATTGCTTGTCCCTGCACACCCCAGGCCCTAAGCACACATGCATGGTCAGGTCTTTAGTTGAGCAGTTTGCATTAGTGCTCAGGATCTGACCTCAGATCTTCATGTGCAGCAAGCCATTTCCCAGCCCTATCTTTTTGCTTTTTAGTTGGTATCCCTTAAAGAGCAAACATTTGGGCTTGTTTGCCTGATTGATAAAGATATATAGAATAAACTCTAACAGCTTAAATCAAGGAAATGACCTCAAATGATCTCATCCAATGCCCACATAAACTTTGTTGGAGTTTATTCCAAAGAATGAATATGTGTGTGTGTGTGTGTATATATATATATATATATGTGTATATGTATATATATATATATGTATATATATATATATATATGTTTTGATATATAGTAAATTTGGGTTAGAATTCTGGTTCTGAAAATTCTTGTTGGGCCCTGACCAATTTGTGAGTTTAATCTGTAATTTTTACCTTTCTATTGCATCCCTCATTCATACCGTTATTGCAAAACCGTAGCCCAGCATTGCAGCTAGTTCTGGGCTTGTGTTCACAGCTGCTTACTGGACATCTTCATTTGCTTCCACAGAAGTCTTTACAACCTAGATGACGCATACTAAGCTAACACTCAACACTGTGTCCTATACAATGTGCCCCTTTTCTTAGCCTTTGTGTTGCTGTTCTTGCCCTGACCAAAGGAAGCTCAAGAAGGAAGGATTTATTCTGAATCACAGCCTGAGGTGACACAGTCTGTCACCATAGTGAAGGCACAATGGCAGGTGGCTCCATGCCTGTGGGTGTCTGAGGCCGCTTGTTCATATCCTGGTAGATCAGGAAGCCGAGGATTAGACTAGACTTGAGTTTAGAAGCGCACCAGGACGTAACCCTCAGTACCTGAACCCTTGGTGACCTGCCTCTTCCTGCCGGGTTCCAGCTTCTAAAGATTCTATAATCTCCTAAACTAGTAGCCCCAGCTAGGGACCAGGTATTCAACCACATGAGTATTGTGGGGACAGCTCACCTGTGAATCACAGCAGATCTGGCTGCGAGAGAACCTTGTCATTCTAAGTGTCTTAGTCAGGGTTTCTATTCCTGCACAAACATCGTGACCAAGAAGCAGTTGGGGAGGAAAGGGTTTATTCGGCTTACACTTCCACATAGCTGTTCATCACCAAAGGAAGTCAGGACTGGAACTCAAGCAGGTCAGGAAGCAGGAGCTGATGCAGAGGTCATGGAGGGATGTGACTTACTGGCTTGCTTCCCCTGGCTTGCTCAGCCTGCTCTCTTATAGAACCCAAGACTACCAGCCCAGAGATGGCCCCACCCACAAGGGGCCTTTCCCCCTTGATCACTAATTGAGAAAATGCCTTACAGCTGGATCTCATGGAGGCATTTCCCCAACTGAAGCTCCTTTCTCTGTGATAACTCCAGCTTGTGTCAAGTTGACACAAAACTAGCCAGTACACTAAGTGAGGCGACAAGTGGCCAGGCATCACTTTGGTTTTACTAGAGAAGGAATTAAGATAGCAGAATGAAATGCGCTTGCCTGCTCAGTCTCCTGTGAGCTCTGCTGGGCCAGCGTTTGTAGCGTCAAAGGTGCTAAATGGTGCTTAAGAGAGCAGTCCATTTTCCTCTGTGAACGTCTCTTTCTCAGAAAGCACGTGATATTTCTCCATTGTTTATAGATGTATTTGGATGTGGTGGGAATCCTTTGTGCCACATATCTGTGTTGCGTGATTGGGGTATAGACGCTTGGGAAACTTTACTTAATTACACATGAAGGTCTATAGAATTTCCCCCACAGAACAGGAGGTTTGCCCTGTCAAGTGTTCAAGACCTCAATTTGCTGTTGGCTCGCCCCCAGCGCAGTCAGGCGATCAGTCACACAAATTCTCACAAACACCCTTTGCAATAGTGGAAGGGCAGCTGACGTCCCCCTCCCACCCTCTTTCCTTAAAATGTGTCTGCAAACAAAATTCCAACCTGCGTGTGGGGTGGACCTTAACTTTTATGTTTGTTTTGCCCAAGGCATGGACCCTGTCAGAGAAGATGGAGACACCTTCACGGCCTGTTAGTTACATCTCCGCAAAGCTTCTCAAAGGGCTGTCAGACAAGAAAGGAGCTTCCTGTAGCCATCTCAATCAACATCACCGTCTGTGAGGTCATCGGGATATTTCAAACGATTTTCAGCTCTCATTAGTTGAGCGATTTCTGCAGGCTGGTCCTTATCTTTTGTAACTTTTGCTGTCACATCCTGAGAAAGCCTCTTCAGGGAGTGACATGTTCCCGGTGGGTTAGCCCGTCGTAATGAGCCACCAATTGATGTGCCCTTTGCTCTTGCTAGCAGTATATGTTGATATTAACCTTTCATGTTGCAAGATGTCGCTTTTACCCTTGGCTTCTGCCATGTTAGTCTCATTATTTCTAATAGGCTGCGGCAATTAGAGTCTTGGAGCTGTTGGTTGCAGACATTTGGAGCAGGGAAGGGCTGATGGGGGGGCGGGGCAACAGCCGCTTTTTCTTTATATGAACAATGTGGAGCAGAGCTCAGCCCAAATCTGCAGACATCAAGACACTGTGGACCTCCGACGAGGATGGGAAAGCCCACACCCAGGCCTTTCACATGTCCTGGCCTCATATTCGCTGCTGTTCGCCTCCAGGTCCCTTTGTGAAAAATGACATGCCTGGCAGATAGTTTAGGACACGGATTTGGACTAAGGATGATTCATGGAATAGAATCGGGAAATAGATGAGCTTCTCAAAGAGACAACCCCACCTCCACCCTTGTTGACCGGAAAGGGAAAAGGCTGACAGGGGCAGCCATCTGGAGTGCGTTCTGGATCCTTTAAGGATGGTGGTCTGGAAGGGCCCTAGATCGGTGACTGCGGAATCTTGACTTTCGGTAGAACCCCACAGTTGTTGAAACCGAGAGGAGCAAATGTAAAAGACTTCCTTCAAGGTCAGAGCAACTGGTGAGATTATAAGAGCTTAGTGGGAAAGGAAAGAAAAAGGAAAAAGTTCACATCAAGTTCGTGTGTAAGGAAATCCAAATAACTAAATGCACAGTGGACTCAGCATACGCTTGCTTTAAGTGTCCCTATGTGCTTCCCATAGAACCACAACAACACAGAATTACCTTTCTTTTTGCTTCAGGCCAAATGTAATTAAAAACCGAGGGAGGGGCAGCAGCTGGAAGAAATGGCTTAGGCGTGTTTCTAGACATCACGACTAGAATGCTTGACACGGGGCAGGAGCAAGATTTCCCCCAAATAAGTACAAGAAAAAGCCCCTAGATTAATCTGACCATTTATGAAAATAGCACTTGGAAAAGCCCTGGTAGTGACTGTCTCAGCCATTTTACCCGTGTGCAGTGTCTCAGACCCTCTTCCATGACTGAAAATCAGCCCTCCTGGCAGTGTGGCTGTGTGGCTGTGTGGCTGTGTGGCTGTGTGGCTGTGTGGCTGTGTGGCTGTGTGGCAGTGTGGCTGTGTGGCAGTGTGGCTGTGTGGCTGTGTGGCTGTGTGGCTGTGTGGCTGTGTGGCTGTGTGGCTGTGTGGCTGTGTGGCTGTGTGGCTGTGTGGCTGTGTGGCTGTTTCTGAGAGCTCTTCGCTTTTGAGACTCATTTAAAATGCATATTAATTTTTATAGGGTTGATCACAGAAACATAGGGTGGTTTTAACGTAAAGAGTTCAAGGTATGCAGTCAACAACTTTTGGAACGTCTGCGTGAATAGATAAGAAATCTCCAGTGGAATCATTGGATATCCACCTCCCGTCCTCCCTCCTGTCTCTCCCTCCCTCCTTTGAAACATTTTATCAGCTTGTGCTATAAGCAGGTGTTGGGCCGGGAGCTATTGAGACACACTAAACAATGAAATCCAAATCTAGGATGTTTCGTTTATATTTGCAAACAAGTGTCTTTTCCAGGCTACTCCTTCTGAGCCCCCTCCCCTCTTTCCCTTATTTTGTGATGGAGAAAATTGAGCAGGGCTTGTAGCTAGTGGGAGGAAGCTCTTGAGAAAAACCGGAGGCTTTGAGCAAACGGATGGCATTGCGTTTGATTTTTCCTTAATGGAGCCTTCTTTTCTTGTTTGGAATTCCACTCTCCCACCCCCACCCCCACCCCCACACCTAGGCCTCAGAAGTGTAGTAGAGGACTTGGGGCTGGTTTTTTCTTCATGAGAAGGTTCTGTTTTCAGCTGGAACAGGCTAAGACTCCAGAAGGAGGGCTCAGGCCAGCGGGGACCCCCTGAGTGAACCCCACGGAGCCGGGAATTGATGCAAAGAGCAAGAGGAATTTATTTTTCCAATGTGTTGGGGCCATCCTACAACCGAAGGAAAGATGGTGACTCCTCTCCCCCCCACAACCCCCCCAGCCCATTTGGTCAGTCTTTCCCCCCCACCCCCCCCAAGACAGCGTTTCTCTGTATAGCCCTGGCTGTCCTGGAACTCACTCTGTAGACCAGGCTGGCCTCGAACTCAGAAATCCGCCTGCCTCTACCTCCCTAGGAGTGCTGGGATTAAAAGCGTGTACTACCACGCCCGGCCCATTTGGTCAGTCTTGATACAGTTTTTCAGAGCAGCAGCCATTAGGCACAATGTGATTGGCAGAACAGTGTGCCTTTTAAATTGATTTGTCTCTGGGAAATGAGGTGGCAGGGTGTGTTCAATGTGTGTACTTGGTCTAGGCCTCCCCCACCTGCAGATCTAGATGGTCCTGGGGAATGTTAATTAGCCTTCCCCTTCCGGAGGAGAGGGCTCTGGTGGAATTTTCCAAAGGTCCTGAACTAACCTTTTCACTTTTACATTTGAACTACTAAGGTTTTAGGTTCCCCTTAGTGGGTTTCCTTAGGGGAGAGGCCAGGTGGCTACCCTGCTGCTTGGGGCTTGGGATGCACAGGTTTCTGATTCATAGACGTCCTGCCTGTTTCCACGTGCAGCCCAGATCCCTGGGGCTAGATCTAAGGTCCAAGGTTCAGTGGGCAGTGAGTTTAAATAACTCTTGAATTTCTTCATAGTTTTCTTAAGAGCCCTTCAGGACAGTAAGTGGCTGAGAAAGCAGGTTGCTTGAGAAAGTAAGGACCCGGGGTTCTCAACGAGCTCATTATATTTTAGGGCACAACCCAAATCATTGTAATGTGCACTAAGCATCCACAAGGGAACTAATAATTGTCAGAACAGCACTACAAAAAGAGGTGCTCTTTAGATGGCTCACCTATGAACCAAAGTCTTTGTTTGATGCTGGGGATAACACCCAAGGTCTCGTGCATCTCAGATGTGTGTGTGTGTGTGTGTGTGTGTGTGTGTGTGTGTGTGTGTGTGTGTGTGTGGTTGCCAGATAGTAACCTTAGCTCATGTAATCCTCTGGGCTGCTGTCTTCCTTCTTTGAGACAGGGTTTCTCTTTGGCCTAGAGTTCACTAATTAAGCTAGACTAATCCCAGGTAGCTCCAGAGATCCTCCTGTCTTTGCCTCCCTGGTACTCACTCTAGTCACTATGCCTGATTTTATGTGGATGCTGTGAACTAAACTCAAATCCTCATATATATGAAGCAACCAACCCCTTTACCAATCAAGCAAACCTCCCAAACCTGATCATAATTTCTATAGAACAGGTATATTAAGTCCAGATTATCTATCATCTAGTATGTATGTATGTATGTATGTATGTGTGCATGTATCATGTATATGTCTATGTATCTATTATCTATCTATCTATCTACTATCTATCTATCTATCTATCTATCTATCTATCTATCTATCTATCTCCATCCATCCTGTATCTATCTACCTATCTTTGTATCTATGTGTGTATGTATCTATATAGCTATGTATGTATGCATGTATCTACCTACTATCTACCTACCTCCCTCCACTCTATCATTTAACCTATCAATAATTTTAGTTTGCTGAGTTTCTACAATACAATATCACACCCTGAGTGGCTTAAACAACAGAAACATATTATCTTCTAGTTTTGGAAGTTAGAAGTCCAAGATCAAAGTGTTGTCAGGACTGATGGCTCTTAAGAATTTTTTTTTTCATTTATTAATGGACGTCTTCTCCCTCTGCATTTCTATAGTCTTAATTTCTTCTTCAATAGGATACCCATTTTATTGAACTAAGACCCTCCCATTTGATCTCATTTGACCTTAGTAGCCTCTTTACAGACACTATTTCCAAGCACAGTTCCTGAGGTACAAGGGTCTAGGGTCTGTATGCATACATATTTGGGGAAGCAAGTTATCCCATGGTATTATATACCTATTTAATCACAAACATGTATATCTGTTTGTCTTAGGTAGGGTTTCTATTGCTGTGAAGAGACACCATGACCATGACAACTTTTACAAAGGAAAACAGCTAATTGGGACTGGCTTACAGTTGAGAGGTTTTGTCAGTTATCATCCTAGTGGGAAGCATGACAGCACACAGGCAGACATGGTGCTGGAGAGGTAGCTGAGGGTTTTCTATCTGGATCGACAGGCAGCAGGAAGATACAGTGAGCCGCTAGGCCTGACTTGAGTGTCTGAAACCTCAAAGCCCACCCCTTAGTGACACACTTCCTCCAACAACACTTTCAAATAGTGCCACTCTCTGTAAGCCTACTGAGGCTGTTTTTATTCAAACCATATATCTGTCTATCATCTATCTATCTATCTATCTATCTATCTATCTATCTATGCATTTTTCTGTCTATGTATCTGTGTATCTATATGTACCTATATATCTGTGTCATTCATGTATGTATGTGTATGTATGTATGTATGTATGTATGTATATCTATGTCATCTATCTGCCTGTTATCTATCATCTATCTATGTTATCGATCTGTCACCTGTCTGCCTGTCTATCTAATCAGCCAGACATTTGTCTGATATTGAGGTTCTTAAAAGGGACCTTAGAGGAAACTAAAAATGATTGCAATTTTTTGACCCCACTGAATAAAGTCTTTGACAAATAAAGACTTTACCTGGGCACACAACATTTTTGTATGCTGCCATTGATGCTAACTCCGTAGTCGTTAGATCCAACATTTGCTCCCCACAGTGATGTGTGCCTGGGAGTAGTGAACAACTTGTTTCTTTTTATATACAATCAGAGTTCCATAGTTAGTAGGAAAAGTCAAGGTCAAGAATATGGGACTGTGTGGTAGAGTGAATTATGTAGCTATATCTGGAAGGAATTCAGTTATGTGACTGTAGTGCACATGGTGTTGGTGATAATTCAACAAGAGCCTGCACAGGGAAGTCTCTAAATTTACAAGACAGAACTTGAAAGGTTTTCTCTTCAACTATCGTGTCCATAAATGGCCAGGTTGTGAGAGACCCTTTCTCTTGGCATGCTAAATTGTTAGCTTGTGCCAATACACAAGGTTGAAGGAGTGCTTCAGAAAATAAAATTGAGTATGTTATGGTGAGCTACTGTCTTGAGAAGTAAAATTGGTGGGAAGGAACTGGCTATGAGGTGTTTGGCTTTCTGCCCTAGAAGGAAGAACTCCAGAGAACTGTATATATACCTAGTGGAGGTCACATTTTTCTCCATAGCTGGCTCCTAAGAGAATGGAGACATTTCTCAGTTTAATTTCAAGCACCTTCTGATGAATGGAGACAGATGTCCTGGCTTTAAAATTCCTTTGGAGGTCTGAGCATTGGGTTGTTTGATCCGAGGAGAATCTCACTGGGAGGAGCTGCAGAAAGGAGTCCTGTCTTCCTATGCCTTCCTGTTACATGCAAAGTGCCTGTTACTATGGTGGGATAGGGGATGGGGGTGGAGGTGAGGTGGGGCTGGAGGAAGGTTAAGGAGGGAGGGAGAGAAAGGAAGAAAGGGAGAGACACACACGGACAGAGAGGAGAGAGAGAGAGAGAGAGAGAGAGAGAGAGAGAGAGAGAGAGAGATGGGGAGACCAGAGAAGGTAACTTCTAAGGGCAGAGAGAGGAATGGCTGGGCACATTTCTTCCTGATGCCAACACTAAATGGTGTAGCCTGAGTCCCCATAACACTCAGTCATGTTTCTGAAGTGAAACCTGTAAGCCTTCAGCTGGGCAGCTGGGAATGGCCCCTCACCAGGGATCCAGGGCTGTGTGTGGCTGTGTGCATGCACACAGTGGATGCATTCAGTGCTCTGTGGTTCAGTCTCAGTGTGACTCCAGGCAGGCTACCAGAAAGAAATTCTTTAGGTGACAAGGACAGCTACAGTGACACCCCCCCCCACACACACACACACAAGCTAGGGTTTTCCTCACTCTTCTCACCTCCAAATGTGGGATCTCCAAATGTCCCCGTTTATGTCTGATAATCTCATAAGCATCCTCTGAGTCTTTGCAAAGAAAACTCCGAAGCCTCAGGCAGTGCACCGGGTTTTCCCTCTTCTCTGCCTAGAAGTCCGTTTGGAACTGATAGCCAGGAGGTCTCACAGAGCTTGAGTTACCACTCGTTGAGGGTGGGGAGACCATCTTCAGGATGGAAGAAGCGTGTTGTTTATCTCTTTATGCCACACAGGCTATTTACAACCCATTCTAACATCATTTATTGCATATATTGCTCAAGGTCCAGGAAGGATAGAAAACAAAACAACCACAAAACATCAACAAAACAAAACAAAAAAGCAACAACACAAAACCAAGCAGATTTCAATCACAAGAATGATTTACAAGTCTGGCTTCCAGGTTCTATTCTCCAAGCACACACAAACTGTTGGGGGATAACCCCTGCCACCAGCTCACAGGACACACCAGGACAACAGGAGACTGTGTTTGAATGGGGCTGAAGTCTTTCTGAAGGAGCCCCCTGTTGGGCTGCATCAGGAAAACTTCTGAAATTCAGAGAGTACTTTGAAGCTTCAGGCAACGCTTGGGCAGGCTTAGGTGGAAGGAGGGCGAGTGTCCTATGTTCCCAAGGAGAGAAAGAGCACATGGCAGGGATGCACGTGGACCAATGGAACCCAAATGTTTGGATGGTAAAAGATTGGCTTGCCAGGAGTGGGTACTGGGTACAGGCAACCCCGTGGGGCTAAGACTGAAGTGCATGGTAGTCATGTTAGGTATGGCTTAAAGGACACTTTTATTTGACTTGGGTTCCCCCAGCATAAAGTGCTTTCCATCTTTACTTTATTATGTCTGTAAAGATATTATTATTTCCAAACGAGGTCACCTTGGGAGGCTCAAAGTAGACAGGAAGTTGAAGGGTGGAGAACACTGCAGATGAGTGGAGCCTAGGGCCAAACATGGGCCACTTTGGTTAAGTCAACAAGGAAAGGCCTTGGAGGTCATCATGGTGGAGTGAAGAGCTGAAGGAGAGAAGGAAGGAAGCTGTTTGAAGTTGTGAGGCTGTCAGGCAGAAAGAGCAAGAGAGAAGACCTTTAGGTTTGCTTAGAAAGGGTGACATCTTGCTTATCTTCTTTGATATGGACTCTCTCACAGGAATGTGGTTAGGCTCTAAGTCTGCAGAGACAAAATGGGGGAGAGTTGTACAATTGCGCCCACCCAGTTGACCTGCTTTTGTCAAGGTGGAGGCTGGTGATGGCTAAAGAATCAGCTGAAAGTGTGAATATTATTGATGGCCCATGAGACTGATGGATGGAGTCTGTGTCTTTAACTGTCTTCCTCTGATTAAAAAAAAAAATCACTCTGGGAGACTAGATGCTCAGAGGAGTCAGTCATACCCAATATTCAAACTCCGAATGGTTTGCTTGGAGTCCTGGAACGGGAGAGAGATACATTTGAAGCAGTACAATAGGAAAGCAGAGGGATTTATTTCCTCAGTGGAAACACTCAGAAAAAAAAAATCTATGTTCTTATTCCTAGCTGTGACAGTGGTCAGGCTCCAAGCATAGGATTGTTGCAAAACTAATATTGATTAGAGTATTGAGCATCCATGAGTGTAGTTGTGAGTGGGTCTTTGTTTGAACAGGTGGTGCTGATGCAAGGCTTTCTCTGGTTCTTGGTACCCCTGGAGAACAGGCTGTCCCAAATCCACGCCAACTTCTATATGGCCCTCTGACATAGGGAAGGAGAGCCAGGCTTTTCTGGCAGAAGACCAGGGCTCTTTTGAATGAGCAAATTGTTCAGAGCTGTGTATTTTCTGTGTCCGCTCCTCCTCTCTAGCTTTGCATGTACTTTCCTTGGCTGTACGTCCCGGACAGTTCTTCAGCGCCACAGCAAGACTCTCAAATCCACATTAATCACTGCCTGACATGCCAGTCCCAAACAAATTCTCATTCTGTCTTCTGGTCTTCCGCTGAGAAGAGACAGGCTGTCTTTTTCCTTCTAGGGTGGAGGCAAGGCGTGGCCCCAACTGTCTTGTTAGTCCCTTGTGAGTGATGGGATGACTGTCACATCCCAGTTGGCACCTAAACCATCTGGGTTTGAAACTTTGAAGGCCCTAGTCTTAGAAAATCTCTTGGTGTGGAGCAAGCAGAAGGAGTTGGCACATTGCAGCTGTCTGGAGGTAAAGAACAAACTTGGAGAAGTGAGGTAAACTGGGGGCAATGATACATTATCCCTGAGAGAACAAAGTGCTGTCTACAGTTACCCAGCCCAGGTGACCTCCTTTCCTGAGACACAGGGAAGCTGTGCTATCCTGCCCTGAGGAGGGATCTTTTGGGGGCCTGCACCTCCCTGTGTAGTGTACGTTAGCAACCTTGAGACTTTTCTGGGGATACTCACTCTACTTTCTTCTAGCTGGTTAAGATAAGATAGCAACATAATACCTTCCACGAGGGGCATCAGGAAACCACCCTCAGCACTCTCTCCTGGCCTTATCACAAACTAAGCCCTCAGCCTCAGTGGCCAAAGGCATGAAGATTGGATTCTAATTCCTGCTATTATTCTTTTCCAAAGCACTGCAGCTCTATGTCTAGTCCTCAGCCTGGGGTGTCCTCTACTTGTCCCAACCCCAAACAACACTACTCTGTGCCTACCATGTGCCATTTATCCTCCTGACCAAATTTAGGACTTTGATAGAGGGGATCCCATGCTGTGTGGTCCAGGAACATCAGAGTGCCCCAGCTTTCCTGACCCCTTAGCACACAGGATTAAACCTTCCAAACCAGCTCTTCTATAGCTCCTCCTATTTTCTCTTTGATAACAATATTCTGGTTTCATTGGAAGTTAGTTAATTATAGTATTGGGTAAGGAATAAAATCTGGAATGCTTTAGTCTGATTTCTTGGACTTACTGCTATGCACGGCGCTCAGTGTTTTGAGCCTATCAGAGCAGTGACTGATGAGTGACTGATGAGTTCTAGCTCCATAGTGAATAGATACACATCGAATAAACAAAACAGTCATGGCTAACTAGCGTGTACAAGTTGGCTTTGTTTGTCATTATACTCCTAAGAGCTAAGTGTATGAAAGTGTAATTATAATGCAGAAGAAAGGTGACTATTCCAAAAATGTCTACTGGTGCGCATAGATATTAATTTTCTTTCTCTTCTCTTCTCTTCTCTTCTCTTCTCTTCTCTTCTCTTCTCTTCTCTTCTCTTCTCTTCTCTTCTCTTCCCTTCCCTTCCCTTCTCTTCTCTTTTCTTCCCTTCTCTTCCCTTCTCTTCCCTTCTCTTCCCTTCTCTTCCCTTCTCTCCCCTTCTCTCCCCTTCTCTCCCCTTCTCTCCCATTCTCTTCCCTTCTCCCTTCTCCCTTCTCCCTTCTCCTCTCCTCTTCTTTTCTTCCCCCCCCCTCTCTCTCTGGGGGGGGGAGCATGGTCTCATGTAACCCAGGATAACCTTGAACTTGCTATGTAGTGGAGGGTGACCTTGAGTTCTTTACCTATCACCTCCCAAGTTCTGAGGGTATAGGTGTGTGCCAGCACACCCAGCTCATATGCAGGCTTTAAGTTTATGTTTTCAGTGTTGAGTGGCATTTGCTTCGGCACCATCAGGGAGGAACAAACAGAAGGAGCTAAGAGGCAGCCAGGTTGTCCCTTTAGAATCAGGCTTTACTCGTAAAGAAAAGGCTTTAGCTGTCAGCATCTGGTAATGTTCAATCCTTGGGTGGAAAGACCCCAGTAGTGAGTGGAAGAAGAGCCCTACTGTGTGTTTCCATCTGTTGAATTGTCCTGGATCTTGAGGATGGAGGTCGCTTCCTAGGAGATGAGAGCTCAGAACAGTTCTACTGAGATTTAGCCACTATTAGGAAGGCATTCTTGTTTTAGCAAAAATAAAATGCATGCAGCTACCGATCAGTCACACTCTTAGGTACATACATTTAAAACTACTTATTTCTGAACAGAAAAGCTATGTAAAATGACAGTGTATATAAAGTCCTGGGATAGAAGAAGGCCTCACTTTGAGAAGATGGCTATGCTAGTCTACGTCTGGGTAATAAATGACTCTAAAAATTCATGAAAAGGGAAGACAGGAAAGGGAAGGTGGGGGAGAAAACCAAATTTACTATCAATTATCAAACAGTAACTAGTGGAGGCTGGGTACTCCCTGTAGCTAAGAAGGGAGAGTGAGCCCATGCTTCTCAGTGACACATGCTTGGCAAACATCCCCAGGGGGCAGTGTTGAGCATACAGGGTTGGCAAGGATTTTTTTCTGCGTCGATGGGCCCAAGTGTGGAGCTGTTAACAGGCACTGGGCTCCAGTAACGGATACTGCTAGTGGTAAGGATTTGACTTGTCTTTCAGTCCTTCCACATCCCCACCCCCACCCCTGCCCCCTGAGCTCTGGGGTCAACTTGACAGAAGCTAGAGTCATCAGAAAGGAGGGGGCCTCAATTGAGGAAATGCCTCCCTGAGATCCAGCTGCAAGGCATTTTCTCACTTAGTGATCAATGAGGGAGGTCCAGCCCATTGTGTGTGATGCCATCCCTGAGATGGTTGTCCTGGGTTCTATAAGAAAGCAGGCTGCGCAAGCCGTGGCGAGCAGAGTAGTAAGCAGCATCCCTCCATGTCCCCTGCATCAGCTCCTGCTTCCAGGTTTCAGTCCTACTTGAGTTTCTGTCCTGACTTTCTTTTTTTCTTTTCTTTTTTTTTTTTAAAGATTTATTTATTACATGTAAGTACACTGTAGCTGTCTTCAGACACACCAGAAGAGGGCGTCAGATCTCGTTACAGATGGTTGTGAGCCACCATGTGGTTGCTGGGATTTGAACTCTGGACCTTCGGAAGAGCAGTCGGGTGCTCTTACCCACTGAGCCATCTCACCAGCCCCTATCCTGACTTTCAGTGGTGAATTATGATCTGGAAGTTAAGTCAAATAAACCCTTTCCTCCCCAGCTTGCTGTTTGGTCATGGTGTTTCATTGCAGCCATAGAAACCCTAAGAAAGATGGTATCACTGCGTTTTTTACACAGTTAAAGATGACGCTGGCTAGACCAAGTAAATTCAGCCTTAAGCAAAGTCCGTTTCTTCATACCATATAAGCGGAGGCATCAACGAGATGTCTCAATATTAAAGAGAGAGCTGAGGGATTATAAAGAGCTGGTCTTGGAGACTGAAAGCTGTGTGCTAAGCAGATGGAAAGCTGGGCAGTGGTGGCGCTCGCCTTTAATCCCAGCCCTTGGAGGCAGAGCAGGCAGATCTCTGTGAGTTCGAGGCCAGCCTGGTCTACAGAGCAAAGCAGACGGAAAGAGGGGGCATTCTGATGGTCCGTGACTGCAGACAGACTATGGTGTGGAGTCCCCTCTACCCAGCTCCTAAGTTTGGTCAAGAAGACAAATGGTATGCGGTGGGTACAGAGCAGTGTTGGATGGGGTTGGGGCGGAAGGTACTGATTCTTGGAGCTTCAGTCCTTCTTTGCCCCATGGTGGCCGTGCAGAGGCAGCCCTTGGAGCTCTGCCACAGCTCTGGGGCGCTCTCTCTGGGTGTTGAGTAACTTTGCCTGACAGCAACAGAGAGGGTGGGTGGGTGGGAGAGGCCAGGGAGGGAGGGTCAGGAAATGTAGATTTCAGATCCCGAGGATGACTCAGGGAAGTCAGGATGATTTTGTGAAATACATCAGCTGCTGCTCTGAGGAGTCAAGAAGTCATTTGGAGTTGAGGAGAAACGGGGTGTTTGGTACTTGGGCTGCTGTTGACAGCTGGTACTGAGCAAGGCTAAAGTGGCTCTGCACACGCCCACACACCTGTGCACATGCCCACACACCTGTGCACATGCCCACACACCTGTGCACATGCCCACACACCTGTGCACACACAGCCGACAGCATCCTTCCCAAGAGAGGAAAAAAAAATCCCTAAAGAGAGTTTTTTTTTTTAGCTCTTTATGCATTTGAGAGCCACACAGAGGAATCCTTCTTGCCCTGCTGGGTGTCCACCTTGGGATGTGAAGCTGTTGGCTGGTCTAGATCGGTTTAGCTTTTGCTTCAATGACCATTTGGCAGCACCTAGCCTACCCCACGTGGAATTGGGTGGTTGCATCCTTCCCCTTGGAGCTTCAAATGGCTGTTTCCTGGGGCCATTCTTCCACACTGATAGGTCGCAATGCAGTTCTCGCTACTCTAGTAACTGACTTGAGAAAGACTTCAGAATCTACTTGTGCCCCCAGAACAGTTGAAGTCATGGGACATGAGTACCTTGGAATCAAGACCACTCTGGAAAGATGGCCACGGTGTTGAAATTAAATAATGTTGAAAAATAAATGAGAGCGAACCAGCCATACAGTCAGCTTCAGGTGTCCTGCTCTGAGTCTCAGAGACCACGGGAGACAGGAACAATTCCCCTAACAAGGCCTTCCCAGGCCATAATGAACACTGAATGGTTTGCTCCCCAACCATAAAAGAGTAAGAGAAGATGATGTCATTGTTAGAGGGCTGGGTTGGGAACAACATATTCTTGGGTCTGCAGTGTTGACCTCCGGACCTGGTGATGCTCTAAGGCCTGGACTCTGATTACCTAAGCCGTCTCCCCATCTGTGTTAGTTATTTTTGTTGTGACTGTGACAAAAATATCTGACAGCAGGAACTGAAAGGGAGGCAACTTTATTTCTGCTTACTGTTTTAGGAAGTCTATGACGGCAAGGATGGCATGGGGCTAGGGCTTGTCTTATGATGGTAAGAGTTTACAGGTGCTCACACCTTGGCAGAGACAGGAAGCAGGGATGGACAGGAAGCATGGTTGGGCTATGGCCCCTGAGGCCCACCATCAGTACCCTAGGCCATGCCCATACCCTATGCCCTTTGTCTGTCTAAAAAAATTCTACACCATTCCAAACATTGCTACCAACTACAGGCCAAGCGTGCAAACACACGTGCTTATGGGGAATAGTTCACATTCAAATGATCTCCCCATCTGTCACTGAAGGTTCTTTTGTGTAGGTCCCCTGTGGGGAACTGTATTGGTAGGTGTCATATTACTACTACAAAATGCCCAAAATAATCACCGTGTTAGAAAAGCACAAGTCCATAGGTCACAGTTTTGAGGCCAGATCGTGTGGCAGAGTGTTTGTGCCATGGGACTTGGTTACAGCACAAACCAGGGAGCAAAAGAGAGAAAAGGAGTTTTCTAGGTTCCAGTCTCCTTTAAGGGCACACCCTCAATGGACCCAGGACTTTCTTGCTTCTCAAGGGCTTCACCATTTCCCAACAGATATTCCCAATAGTACATACTGACAACTAAGTCGCTAACATAGAGGATGTGGAGGGGAGGGGCACACAAGATTCGAACTCTAGCAGCAATTATTGGTGGCTAGAGAGAAGGACAGCTCTGTAGTCAAGCTTGGGGTATATGAGAGTGAGGAGAGGTAGATCAGATTCCAGAGGTAGGAAATCTATTGGGTTCTGGCCTGGGGGGGGGGGTCCTTTGTGAGTTTATATGCCTGTAATGGACAAGTACTCCATTTGAAAGCTTTATCATTAAGTGTTTCGTGTGAAGCTCTGACTGGGCCATTTGGAGAATTACTCCCATGTACACTGTGACAATATCCAGCTGGCAGGGCAAGCCTGAGAGAATGTCACACAGCCTGTCTCTTCATTTCCACAAACAAACAAACAAAAAACCAAGCCAAATCAGAACCAGAACAACAACAAACAACACCTCCCCCAATCAGACTAATAATATCTTAGGTTAAGATGAACCTGACTGAAAAGTCTTTCCTAAATGCCATGAACGGAATGTTTTTTGTAACTTCATATATGTTGAACTTTGTAACTTCATATGTTGAACTGCTAAGACCCAGTGTGGGGGTGTTCAGGGATGGGGCCTCTGAGGAGTAGTTAATGCTAGGTGAGGCCATGTAAGATAAGGGCTTTATCATAGGGTTAGTAGCCTTCTGAGAAGGGGGGAAAAGGTCATTCGTGTGAAGCCTGTGAGAAGAAAGTGCGGTCAGGCACCAGGAAAGCCTCACCATAATTGGCCTATGCTGACACCCAATCTTGGACCCACTTCTTTCCAGATCTGTTTCATCACTTGTTGTCTCCCGGGAATGCACGCCTTGAAAGTTGATCACCGAGGTGTTCCTACTAAATGGCCAAGCCTTTAGAAGGTGGTCAGCTCATTGTATTCATCACTCTGATAATAGCTGAGACCAGAAGAGCAGCAAGAAATAAATTAAGGGAGGGAAGATTTGGTTTGGCTTACAGTTACAGAGATGTAATGGCCGGGATGGCGTGCTGGGGCAGCTCAGACCATGGCAATGGGAGTGTATGGCGAAGGCTGTTTGCATCCTGGTGGGTCAGGAAACATGGACTGGTGGAAACTCCAGAGTGGACTATAACCTTCAAAGGCCTAGACTTCTAGAGGCCTATTTTCTTTATTTAGGTGTCATCTCCCAAAGGCTTCACAGACCCCCAAAATGAGCACCACAAGCTGGGGAACACGTATTCAAAACATGAACTTGTGTTTGGGATGGTTCAGCTCAGAACTATCAATGATGGTCTAATCCATGCATAGTGGGCTTAGCAGCCGTATAACAGAGTTTGGAGGGAGGCGGTTCAGCCTTTCACGGTGCAAAGATCCATAGACAGTATCGCTGTGAGGAGCAGGCCCTCATTGGACACTAAATCCACAGACACGTTGATTGTGTACTCTCAGACTCGGGAACTTCCAGCAACAGGTACGTGCTGTTGTAAATTACCCAGGGTAAGTTTCAGTCACAAAAGCCTGGTCCAATTAAGACAGAAACTGCGAAAAGATGCTTCTGTTATTTAAGCCAAAAATATGAACTATGTTGTTATGGTACCCAGGCTGACCGAGAGAGTAAGTACCTGTTTCTGTCTGTGCTGGCCTGGCCAGTTCTGATACACGGAGTCTTCTGTTGGCTTTATCAATTTCCTCAGTGACTCCTTTTCTCCTTGCTCCCATCTGTGGACAGAACAAGTGGGGAACTTATTCCCCAGCTTGATCCATTAGGGATCGGGCAAATAGTCAGCCTTGGCACAGTAAGTTGAATATAGGAAACTGATTACTTGTAAGTCAAAAAGTCATTTTTAAGTGCCAGGCGTGGTGGCATATTTCTGAGTTCAAGGCCAGCCTGGTCTACAAAGTGAGTTCCAGGACAGCTAGAGCTACACAGAGAAACCCTATCTCAAAAAAAAGTCATTTTTAAAACCATTAAAAAATCACTACCATCTTGTAGCAGTGAATTAGTGAAACTGCTTTGTCTCCTGGAAGCTCAAAACACACACACACACACACACACACACACACACACACACACACACACACACAGACAGACACACACATACAGACACACACACACACAGACACACACACACACACACACACACACACACACACACACACACACACACACACACATGCCAGCTAATTTTGATATGTCTTGATTAGCTCAATGACAGGGCACTTCTAAACCTCCTCTGGTATACCTGAGTTAACATCTTCCAAAATCTATATTTCATCTCTGCTACCCCAGACCCAATCGGGGAAGTGACTCCTAGGGCCACTTTCTTGGATTCTTACCTGCCGGTGGGCCTTTAAGTTTCATCTTTCTGCTTCTCTGTCTTCTTCCCCTCTCCCTTGGTCCCTTGTCTGCACATTCTGAAAGTCTCCCTGTCTAGCCATTGGCTGTACGGTAATTCTTCATTATCAGTCAAAGCCAGCTGGGGGCAGGAACTCTCAGGTCTGGAAGCACAACTTTTGGGAGCTAAAATAAGAAAAAGCATTAGAACCAATTCCCAACACCACCTTTTTTTTTTTTTTCTATAAAATATTTTTCCATGTGGTCCTCAGTTTCTTGGTGTTGTGTGGCTATGACTTATATTCTAGGGGTTCCAGAAATATAAGGAACACCCTGTCTACAGGGTTTACATTATAAGCGAACTCCAAACTCTGGGTCCATCTTCTGGTTTGTAGTTTTACTGGGGCTCAGCCATACTCATTTGATGACATTGTGTGTGTATGTGTGTGTATGTGTTTCCATGTACAATAGTAGATTTGAGTGATTGAGAGGGGTACAGAGACAGCACCATTTACAAAATTTAAAATAATGTTTGGCACTTTAGAAAAAATGTTTGCCAAGCCCTGAGTCATGCAGTGGCAGGGGACAATGGTAATTCCCAAGCGCCATTGCTTTTCCTACTGCACCCATCACTTCCCTTACATCTTTGCCATGTCTTCCTTACTTTCCTTCACTATTATTTTACCCTCTACCTGTCTGACCTCCTTTCCTCTTCTGGCTTGTCCCTGGTCTGCCATTCAGGCCCACATTCCTTGTGCCTCTCTTTTTAGTTTTCCTTCCTGATTCTGCTCCAGTAGCCTTGCTTATCTTCCACCCTCTTTCTTTCTCTTTCCGTTTGGCCTAGGGGTGGGTTGACCTCTTAGACGTGGTCCGTAGGCTTTCCCTAACCCTTCTCAGAATTTCACACCCCCTTCCATTCTTGGGTTTTCTTGTCCAATCAGCATCAGTAAAATCAGGGATGATATTTACCTCGTAAGAAAAGGCAACCTCTAGGATCAGTGACTATTTGAGTTGTCTGTCTGTTCTCACTGGCGAGTGTGAATGTTTTCAAGGTTATATTGTCCGTCCGTTAGACATGTGGCCCTGACATCTTTGTCACGGGGCTTCATGAAACCCTGCTGTGGTCCCAGTTTCTGGGTTTTAATTAGACTCCTCATGTTCTGACAGCACTGTAAGGCAGTGTCTAGAGGTCAGAAATTAAGTTTATTCAGCATTAGGATGGATGTGTCTGCACTGAGTGGTGCCTTTCTTCCCACAAGTAATGTGTTTTGAATTGAAGATGCTCTGTGGTCAAATGACCCTCAGGAGCCTGCACTACTGGTTACTGAAGACTTCCTTAAGTAATCGTGCTGAAGAAAAGTTATCAGGCTTGCAGTAATCTTGAAGTCATTTTAGAAGGTCTCCTAAACTTTCCACACCAGCCAGAATCTGACCATACCAGAATGACAAGAAGCCTCGTGGTGCTGCGGGGGCTTTGCTAACATCCCAACCCAGGGATGAAGTGATAGTGGAGTTTCAGCACAGAGCAGCCCCAGACTTTACCAAACTTTAAACAACTTAGCTTAGACCATCTCCAGAGCAAAGATTCCATTGTACTTGCCTACACGTGAGCCTGGTTACTCTTATTTTCTTTCCCTTGTGAACATTACTTCCTTCTCTCAAGACAACAGAGCTAAGGCAGTTCTAATTCCTGTATGTGTCTGAAATGTCTTTGCATACCATTTAATCATTAATCATTGTATTTGCCCTAAAAATAGCACCTTTGGTAGGGAAAGGAGAGAGGCATGGAGTCAAATGATGCTTGATGGGCACTTGTTGACTCCTTCATGCTGCTCTTTTCTCCCCATAGGTCTTTCATGTCAGCTTGGATCCCTGTGGCTCTATAGAATTTGATTCCTCCTCAGGACTTTGGGTGGACGGTGTGACCTGGATCAGTGTCTCTGTCTCCCCGGTCACTGTGATTGGTTCTGAGTGGACACGGGACTTAGAAAATCCAATGAGAGTAATCTCAGGGGTTCTGCTTTGAATTCTGTACAAACTACCTTCTCTCTCCTGCTGAAGGTAAGTGAGAAATCACACAGCCCAAGGACCAGTTCATAGCCATCTTGGAACCACAAGTGCTTTAGGACAGAGACTAGAAAAGGATAAACTAGGGACCAAGTGACATTTCTAAACTGTGGGATCAAGCCTTACCCAAAGTCTCTGGGTTTCACAGTTTTGTGAACCCACACATTCCTTTATCATTTCTAGTCAATTAGGCTGGGGTTTCTACTATTTGTAGTACAAAAAGACTTGTGGCTTATTCACAAGGCCCAATGACCTTAGGAAGCCCAAAACTGGGTACTAGTGTCTGTCAACTTCATGCCATTGAGTTGAGAAGACGTTAAGTGCTGTGTCTACTCTTCTTTGGGACTCAGCGTTGTCTCTGGTGTGCAGGAGGGAAGCTGAGCTTGTTCAAGCTTTCAGATTCCCCGAGTCTTCTATCTGATCTGTTTGAAACAAGTTTCTCCTCCCGACAGGTCTCACTTTCAGCTTCTGGAGGGAATCTTTGAAGTGATCCCTGTTTCTCACTCCCACCTTCCTGGTCCCTTCTCTGCTTTATTCTGAAGATGCTATTGATGGGATGTGGTTTCAGTAATTATCAAGGGTTCATCTGTTAGAAACTGAGTCTGAGGCCCTCAAGGTTGCATAGAGGATTGTTGAAACCTTTAAGAGGTGGATCCTTGGGTCCCTGGGGCCACTGCTCTCAAAAGGGGGTCACGGCTCTCAGGTGACCCTATGGTAGCTGGTAGCCAGGGCAATCTCAAACTCAGAATCTTTCTATCTCAGTCTCCTAAATTCTGGAATGGTAGGAAAACTTCCATGTCTGGCTCATAGTAATTCTGACTAATGGCTATTTACAAAGTGTAAGCCTGGTCCTTGCCCCAATCTTTGCCCGTTTGAGATGTGGCTCTCTGCTTCCACATATGCTCTTACTGGGATGTGATGTTATATATTACCTTCCCCAAAGGCCAAAACAATGGAGCAACCTCATCTTAAATGCTGAGTGTCTTAAACTGAGATAAATGTTCTTTTCTTTAATAACTAAACTGCCTCGGGTATTTTGTTATAGTAACACAAAGCTAATTCACAAACAATGTCTCAGTTCTTCCTAAAGAACTTCTTTTTATTTTTCATTCTTTTCCATACTTGCCAGACTTACTGATGTCCAGGGTCTGTTTGCTCCATGCATCCCCTTAGACTGCCAGATCCTTCAAAGTTAAATACCCTCATAGTCTGTGAAAACCCTACTAAATCCCCTACTAATAGTGAAATCCCTCCACCACTCACCAAGGCAGTCTCTGGCTTCACTTCTTGCATCCATTGCAGTTCTCTAATTAGAAAGATCCACAAGTTCGATTGAAACATTGGCTAGGCCACTGCCTTTGCAAAGATGAGAACTTCATGCATAAACCATCTGCCCAAACCTTTTCACCAAGCTTTTAAAGAACTGCCTATGGCTGAGGGTAAATTGTCAGACCTGTGTTTCAAAGGAATATTATTCTGGTAAATAGCAAAGGCCAGCAGCCTTAAAGCTAACAACGTCAGAAATACCGTGTCATAGAAGAACATACAACACTTTCAGATGTTATTAAAACAAAATACATGTGACATGTGGTCAACTCAGGAGCAGTTAACATTTTAGACCTTTGTGACTTTGACATAGCAGCAGCAGCAGCAGCAACAACAACAACAGCAGCACGGACCCCAGTTGACATTCAACTACTTTATTCTTTAAAATACATGAAAGTGTTCATTACATTTTATTGGGACACTGCAGCAGAAAGCCAAGGAACAGCTATAGAGAGGAGACATTATTCTCTATTTTCATTTTAAATACCAGAAATTGTGTGTGTGTGTGTGCATGTATGTGTGCATGTGAATATGCTGAGATAATGTGCAAGCCAGCCTTGTTTTTCTCCTGTTTCCCTTGACAAGGAACTCCTCCTATACAAGCTTCTGCCAAGTCCTTGTGAATGTTGAGTCCAAACACTGTGGATATGAGTTCATCACAATGTGGAAGAGGTTTTAACAATAGCTTCTCGTGCAAACGTAGCACAGGCTTCTTCCAGTCAAGGCTTCAGCTGAAATTTCCTGAAGCTTGGAAACTTGCATGCTGTTTGTACAATATCTCAGCATCCTCTCTCTAGACTGAAGGAGGGAGTTGGATCCCGGCAGTAGACTAAACAAACGGATAAAGCTGCGTGCAGTGCAGATAGTATATCTACAGCTTCAGGCACCATCTGTTTAACAGCCTGATTTGCGGGTGCACTTATATATACGATGGCCTGCTGTGCTGATTCTGTGGTCAAAATAAAGATTAACATCCATCAAAAGTACCAGAGGTGGCCAATGTTGATTTCACCTAGAAATCAAGTAATTTTGAATCTGAAAAAGGAGAATTAGACACAATTACTGTCTTTTCTTTAAGCTCATGGAAGAAGGAGATCAAGAAGTGGATCAAATTTATGTTGGGGCCAGGAAAGTCTAAGTGAGGATTTGTCAGACAAGAACAGTGTGTGTGTGTGTGGGGAGAGAGAGAGAGAGAGAGAGAGAGAGAGAGAGAGAGAGAGAGAGAGAGAGAGAGAGAAATATGCATGGTTAATCGAGAAGTTGAGTCAATTGCTTAGCTGACTTCAGTTTGTCTTTCCAGATGTTTAGCCCAGATCTTTAACATATATCGATGTAGGCTGAGAGGGCCACAGCTGGAGCTCTGAGGTTCTTGTTTCTTGTGCCTCTTCACTACAAATTGTGCCGTGACACATGGGTAGTTACAGGGAAGAGGATGTTTTATTAAGGGAGACACAGAAGTGTGCCACCTTTCATCCGCAGCCTGGTTCCTAGAAGACAAGAAAGGGACAAAGCCTGATCCACAGTGACCTTTTATGGGTCCTTACCATAGCCACCCCTATGCCTAGCTCTTCTGAGACTGGGCTTTCTGAGCATGCTCCTTTGGTTGAATGAAGCCCAGGTAGGTTGAGGGTTGCCAGTCTACCTTTTATGTTAATTTCTGAAATTTTCTTCACCACAGTTTTTAATTCTTCTGCATCAGATCCTAACTGAGTCCAGTCAAGAAGAATGTCACTCTGTGGGTTTGGCGTGCGAATGACTAAATTTGATTTTTTTTTTTCTTTTTTGTCATACCCTAACCTAAACCCCTCAGATATTGACAATAGGATTATGATGTGATTATTCCAAGACAAACGAAGAGGAAGAGCAGAGGAGGCAATGCAACAACCGAGGAGTGTGAACGGCATTGCGTTCAGTAGTAGACAGTGCACAGGGCAAACGCTCTCAGTTTTAGCTTCACAGAGATCTTGCCCTCACTGTGTCTGAAAATGAAACTCAGACAAGTTCTTGAGTTGAATTCGGGTTAAATGGCCCACTTTTGAGAGTCAGGTGGGAGCTCGGTGCAATGTAGATTTTCAGGTGAAAGCCTGTGACAGCATGGAGCCGAACCACAGAGCTTCTTTGTTCTCTCTGCTACTTCTTGGCTCTTTCAGTTTTCAAAGGCAAAAGAAGAAAATTTCTCTTCTGTTGATAACTCTTAAAAATGCTTATCACTAAGGTGCAGACAAGACATATTTCTTCTAGATAGCTTGGGATAGTCCTATAAACGCCTTGGGCGCCACATAAGGCTGCTGCCTCTCCAGATGGATGTTGAATCTGTCCCCAGATTGTGGATCATAGTGATAGGGAAGGGACTTTGGTCTGTGGTGGCAGGGGTTGCAAGAGAGGAGACTCTGACACTAAGCTGGGCTTAACAAGAGCTCTTTTTCCAAAGTACATTAATAATCTTCACTATCCTCAGAGATCTTTAAATCATCAGCATATATATATATATATATAAACATTAGATGCACATATCCTTTTCTGCCTTTCTGTAGTTTTGTAAGTCATAGTAAAAACCTGACATATTTTTGTGCTGGAAAAGCAGGGCCGTTTAGGGAATGACTTGAAATATTAAAATAATACAAACTTGTTAGGGTTAGGGTTAGGTTAGAGCTGGGAAGATGTTTACAGCACTCCCACACTGAGCTTGTTTTAATGAACAGAGAAATACCACTTGTCTTCATTGGGGGCTTTTTTTTTCACATGTGGATATTAACTTCTAAAAGTTTGAAAACAGCTTATCTTTCTGAGCAGTTTAGAATTCCTTTTATTTGCTGTGGCTGGACAGATGGCTCAGCAGTTAAGAGCACTTAATGTTCTTGTAACATCAGCATCTGCATGACTACAAGTGCCCGTAACGCTAGCTTCAGGGGGTCCAGTGCCTTTTCTGGTCTCCTCAGACACCTGCACTCATATGCACACTTCTTCACACATACATACACACATACATATAGTTAAATAAATCTTCATAAACAAGAAGTCCTCTTATTTACATTATTGTTGGCATTATATAATACAGATGCCTCAAAATTCTTTGCTGATACAAACTTAAAATCCAGTTGGATTCAGTTCCCAGTGGACACACACCAAGGACTGTATCCGTAGGACTGAGGTATGCATTTGTGCTGAGAAGTTGCTAGGATTCTGATGACGTGGATGTTTAGAAGGAACAGAGTAGAGTCAACGTCTTCCAGTGTTTGTTGAGTCTTTCTCTTTTGTACCTAAACAAGACTTGATGTGGTAAGCTGGGGGAATGAGGGGAGCCAACAGCTCAAAGGAGGATCAACCAAATAAAAAGCCCACGTCTTCTAGCTTAGAACCCTTAACAAAAAGGCCAACAGTCAGGAAAATCGGGTTATTTGAATTTCACTTCTCCTTCCTTAGACTCTTCAAACACAGTCTATTGGTTAGAAAGCAGGGAGCAGAATGGAGAGAAATCTAAACAGACAGATCAGCAGCTGGCTTTGGGTGAATTCTGAAATAGACCATAGAAAAGGAAACTGCTAAAATATTCTTTTTTGCATCTCTGTGCGTTGATCTTTCTTTGAATATTGCTTTCTTTTAGCATTTCATCTAGACTCTCTTTGCATGCATTTCCTTACCTCTAACCCCACTCCTTTCTCCCTGTCTCTTTTCCTCCAGGGTGAGTCCCCTGAGCACTGGGATGTATTTGACACCACAGCATACCCCCCACCCACCATCTCCTTGAACATTGTTTTCATGTGAAGTTCAACGCTCTTCTTTCAACTCAACCAAGATTGTTACCACACAGGAAATGCTTCATGTCCTCTCCTCGGGCTCCAAGGGTTTTGTGTTTGCTTGCTCTTCCCAGCTTAGAGGAGTTCTCATTTATGAGTTTTAAACTTTCCTCTCCCCTAACTCCTCAATTTCTTTTCCACAACTCAATTTTAGTGTCTTACCCTTGATCTCATCCATCCTTATTCTCTCCCAGTGTACGTAGGTCTCCAGAACTTACTGACCATGCACAGCTTGGGCTTTGTACCCCAGCTTCTCCCACCTTTATTTCCCCTCTTCCAGCTTGCAGGGAGCCGGTTAAATCCTGAGCAAAAATGTATTATTAACATGGACATAGGCATGTCAAAGACCTCAGTGACTCGGGTCCACTGGTGCAGCAAAGCCTACCCCAGGCAGACTCAGACAGATGGAAACCCTTTCTGCAGTCTGACAGGACCCGAAGGACCTATCAGTGTGAGCAAAACTTAGCAAGTGCAGCTTCCTCCTTCTGGATAACTGCCATGGGAGACTGCTTCCCTACACAGACTAGCTGACTCTCCCGCATGTGCTGACACAATACAACACACGGAATTTCCTGGCAGCCATGGCTCCGTCAGAGTGAGCACAGCCTATTTGATCCCAGCTTTTCTGTTCATGTGTTTGTGTGTCTGTCTTTCTTTATTTCTCAGTTACCCCAGTCAGGCTTCCAGGACAAGGTGACGAGTTTTGTTTCTGTGAGTGTGGTGTTCTAAGATTCTTTGTGGAAGTGAGAGCATGAAGCGTTTGTCTTCTTCATCTGACTCAGTTCACCGAACATCGCATCTGCAGCACTCATCCAAGTTGTTACACATTGCAAGGTTTTCAAGGCTGATTACTACTGTGTTGTGCACACACACATTCCATTCTTTTATTCTTTATTTTATTATTATTTTATGGGGAGACATGTAGGGTATTTCGACATCTCAGCTATGACAAATTGTTCAGAAATGAACATGAGAAGGCAGAAACACCCTTGAGATTTTGATTTCAACTTCCTTGGAACTGTACAAGGAAGTGAGATTGTTTGAGATAAGATCGTTTCTTCATTTTTGAGAAGTTTTAATGCTATTATCCAAGAATATACAGTAGAGAAACAATAAACCTCTTCAACGCATGGTCTTGTGAAAAGCTGGTCATCCACGTGTACAATAAACCCAGAAGCAAACCTCTATCTCATAGAAAAATCACCCAAAAGTGGATCAAATACTCTAATATATAACCCAAGGTTCTAAACCTTGAATAGAATAAACAGTGAGGAACCATCTAGACGTTGAGCTGAGCACTTATTCTTTGAGTGTTATACCAAGAAGATGGGCAACATAGGCACAGATGGACAAACCAAACTGTAGACACTGTGTTTTCCTATCTCTGGGAATATTCTGACCCAGATGTGGTGCTGTGTTCAACTGAAAGTGATGTGAGATGCAGGAAGGCACGTCACATCCAACACAGGGATGCTTCAGTTGGGGGTGGGGTGGGGGGAGGGGGTCCCCGATTCATCCACACTAACATTACAATGAGCATTACATCACAATGAACATTACATTACAAAGTGAACACCACATTGAACCTTAATGTGGAGACTTGAACAACAGGAATAGCTTTGGGGACAAAGGACTTATGGGTGACAAAGACAATGGAGGTGAAATCCCCACCACGACCCAGGCCTTCCACACAGTTAGTTCTGCACCCCCACACCCCTCATTTGGATCTCTGATGGGTACAGTTGTCATTTCCATTGCCTAGAATGCAACATGGGCACTTGGTATTAAAACCAAAGCTATTTTCCCAGTGGCTTTCTGTTTTACCTGGCAAAACATGTAACTAAAATTACCATGTAAAGTTTCATTTAACATGGAATTGGCAAGGCATGTTTAAAAAGCACCACACTGTTAAGTGTAGAGAGATAGGAAGAAGGCTTCACTTTGCAACTGGACAATGGATTACTTAAAGATGAAATATTCTAGTTCACTTAAGAAATCCTCAGCATGCAGGGTTTGCACTGGTGGTGCCTGAGAGTGCTCTCCTGCAGATCATTTCCACTGTGCAAACTGAGGACACTTATTCTCTATTTCTCTTGCACCCACAACTTCATGTTATCTGTCATTCTTTCAATAACGTTGAAAGAGATTTTTTTCTGTGTGTTGAGCTAATGTATGTCAGCTAATCCTGAGAGTCAAACAAGTTAAGATGTAATTGATACTTCAGAGTTGGCAAAGATCTTATCCATGGCTGACTCTCGGCCTGGTCCTTCTTCTCAGCATTCTTGATTTTCTTGAGGAATGTTCGGCTCATAGTGGGAACACAGAAGACCCTGAAATCATGGGACTGCTGATGGCAGATGATACTAGAGACCCTTTATGATGGGAGGAGTGGCATGAAGAAATGAACAGAGGAACGATTTCGATCTTGATGCTTCCTATCTGTACTTATTTTATATACAATTCTATTTTCTTCTTCTTCAGGGATAAACTCCCATTTATAGATATACAAGGCCGTAACTATACCCCAAAGCAACACTGCAAGCTCCTACCCAATTTCATGGCTTTGTAATTTTCAGAACAATTACAGCTCATCTCTCACTTCTCCCATTACTACTTACACTTTGTTGATTTTTCTTCAGATTCACTGGGGGCGTACATGTCCAAATTAAGTACCATTTTATCATTTCCTGCCTCTCCTTCCAAGTTTTCTTTGTTCTTTACTCTCCACAGAGCTCGCAATGTATTCCAATTAATATCCTATAAATCTCGCTGCCGGCTGCTAACCATGCATTCACGTCACTGGACAACAAGGTCAGGGCTCTCAATTCTATTTGCTGTTTAATATTAAACTCATAGAGATTAGACACTGGCCACAGATGATGTCCAGAACTGATCACTAAGGACCACATCTGACCTTCAACTTACACACTTAACCCACCAACCAAAACAGCTCCCCAATCTAGTAGGCAGGGGATAGTTCTCCACACCTCAGAAATAAGATAATGAGGGCCAACAGAGTTGAGAGACTTGCCAAGGCACATGTTGCAATATAACCATGAGCAACACTAGACGCTTCTGTTTTATGCCCATAAAAGATCAAAATTGTTCATGCTTCAAATGGGTTTTATATAAAAGTGGCTGGCACTTTTTTGTTGTTGTTAAACTAAACTTTGTTGGCATAAAAACAGCTTTCGGGCTTTACTTTAAGTGAGTTATGCTCACTTTGGAGTGGCTCTGGGTCAAATGGTTATATTAATGAACTGTGTTTTCAATGTCTGTCTTAGTTTCTGCTTTCATTCTTATCTGATTTCTCTGAGCAGTGGTTCTCAACCATCCTTAATGTGGTGACCCTTTAAGACAGTTCCTCATGTGGTGGTGAGCCCCAGCCACATTGCTACCTCACAACTGTATTTTTGCTACTGTTATGAATTATAATGTAAATCTCTGATATGCAGGATATCTGGTGTGTGACCCCTGTGAAAGAGTCATTCAACCTCCAAAGGGGTCGAGACCCACAGGTTGGGAACTGCTTGCTAAGGGTCTTCTGCCACTGTTGCCTTCCCTACCTGCCAATCCTACTTACCAGTTCCTGACTGAAATTCCAGCCTTCTCCTTCTCCTCAATTTGTCATTTGACTGTGAGGGTCTTTTGTTTCTCAAGTGGAAGGTCCAGCTTTTGGGACTTCTGTATGGAGCATCTATGCGTAAAGTCCCTGTAGCAGAAAACAAAGTTTTCATTTCTCAATCAGAGCTGAGATTTGAAAGTGCTAGAGAAAGGAGATATGTGGCTGTAACTAATACCATAGCTGTTCTTGGGCTGCTTTTTAATGAGCACAGAGAAGGGGTACCTGAGAGCGCTGGCATAGAAAGATGAGATACAGATGGGGCTGGGGAAAGATCTGGTACATAGCCTACAGTCGTTCCAGCACTCAGAGCCTAAGCAAAGCAGGGAGGCTGAAGCTCTGCAGGTAGGTAGTTAGGCAGTGCAGAGGAGAAGGCAGCGCCATGGAACACCTCTATGAGGGACAGGGGTTTAAGAAGCAGAGTGGTCAACACGGGCAAATGCTTTTGAAAAGTTGCATAGAATAGAGACACAGAAGTGGCCTTTGGATTGGGCAAAGCAGGTTGTTCATAACCTTGGAGAAACATGCAGATAAAGAAGGCTGATGAGTAGGCTGGAGAAACAACAGGTGGCAAGAAACACAGCACTGACTACAGATAGCTCTCGTGGGAATGTTGCAAAAGAGTTGAGGACCAAGACTGAGTCTGGAGGGAACACAGTGTCAAAGAACTTGGCTTCTTTGTTTCAAAGGAGGCGCTAGGATGTATCTGTCAGGTCATGGAAATGATCTGAGAGTGGCCGGGCGTGGTGGCGCGCGCCTGTAGTCCCAGTAACTTGGGAGGCTGGGGCAGGATTGTGCCACGAGTTCAAGGCCAGGACCCCTGGGTGTCAGGAAATGATCTGAGAAAGAGGGAAATGTTCACTGTGCAGGAGCAAAAAAAAAAAAAAAAAAAAAAAAGGGCCAATCACTAGAAGACAGTTCATGGGAAGGACAAAAGGGTGGTATTCAGGACACCACGAGAAGGAGACTGGCCTCTAGTGATGTGAGAGTGTGCCATATAGGTTTATATGTAAAGTGGTTCCAAGAGGTGCATGTCTGAACACTTGGTCTCTAGATGGTGGCACTCTTTTGGAAGGTAACATAACATCTGGGAAGTGGGACCTAGCTGGAGAAAGGGCTTTCCTCACAGTTGGGGTCTTGAGGCATTAGTCTGGCCTGTTTCTTGCTCAGATGTGAGCAAGAAACTCCATGTCTCTGCTGCCACGGCTGAGAGAAGCTAGCATTGCCTAGCATGACTGTGGTCTCAAACTATGGGCTAAAACAAATCACTTTTCTCTTGCGCTAATCCTTTGGCCAAACAAGTAGAGAAGTAACCAATATGTCTCTCTTTTGTGGCTCTTCGCTGTGCACAATGAGACCTGATTCACACACTCAGTGTTCAGTAAGTACCAGGCATTAGTATCATGCTGCTCTCTTAATAACGGAAGAAAACAGCCGCTGGATGGTCCATGTCATTGCTCAAAGCCTAACCTTGACCTACAGCACTGGCTCAACCAGAGCGGGGGAACATGATCTAATGACAATTGTCCTTGTTCCTAAAGCCCCACTCATGTGGCATATGCTCTTATAGATGTTGATACATCGTCCTATGGATATCATGTGATTGAAACATAGGAAGACCCCAGTGATGAGCGACTGTGGAAATGACGGTCTTTAAGTAAACTTTGTCAGTTCCCTTTCCTCTTGCTTGTTACTGGTGACGTTCTTTGGAGCTCAGGAGAAGGCAGCAGGGAGAATGGATGGTTAATACGGAAAAAAACCACAACCTCAAAACCTCCACTATTGTGCAATCAAGATGGAAGGCGTCCACTTTGCAGACCAGGCTCTCCAGAGCTGTTATTTCTCTGACCCCTGTGGATAAGACTTCCTAACCAACTTGGGTGGCGGCCCAAGAAAACCCAGGGAGAACTTTTGTTCCCTAACATATTTAGTCTGGGAACTCAGAGTTCTGTCTACATGAAATGTTGTTTTAGATCTTCAGACCTCATGGCTGACACAGACTCAGTTCATGTGCATTGCTAAAGAGCCAGGGAAGAAAAAAATTGGTCTCCTCAAAAACATTATTTAAAAAAAAAAAGAAGTTTTTGTTCTTGTTTAGAAAAAAAAAAAACACAAATCTCCCTCTTGTGTTTTAATCAACAAAGAACTGAGCAACCTAATAAAATTTAAGAATCAAAACAACCACAACAACAAAATACCAGGCAAGATTCTTATTTCTAAACTGGTAACAAATCAGCTCTTAAATATTTGTGCAGAAAGGCAATTTATCAAAACACTAGAAAACATGACCCTGGCGTCCATTTAAAAACAACACGCAAGGGTACTGGGCCATAGTAACAAGAACAATCCAAACTTAACAAATCCACCCATAGACAAAACCTCATGGGTGTACCTCACAAGGGTAATGCCAAGAAAAAGAAGCCAGGCTGTGTATATTGAGTCCTGGTACATACATAAAGCTGGAAAGCTGATGAAATTCTGTGCAGCTCATGACAGGAGAATAATACTAGAAGGGTCAAAGGAATGTATGAAGGTATGCTGAGTACTGAAGGGTGATGAGCACTGAGGGGTGCTAAGCACTGAGGGGCACTGAACAATGATGGGTACTGAGCACTGAGGGGAGCTGAGCACTGAAAGGTGCTGAGCACTGAAAGGTGCTGAGCACTGAGGGATGCTGAGCACTGAGAGATGCTGAGCACTGAGGGGTACTGAGCACTGGGGGATGCAGAGCACTAAGGGATGTTAAGCACTGAGTAGTGCTGAGCATTGAGGGATATGGAGCACTGAAGGGTACTGAACACTGAGGAGTGCTGAGCACTGAGGGGTACTGAACACTGAGGGGTGCTAAGCACTGAGGGATGCTGAGCACTGAGGGGTTCTGAGCACTGAGGGATGCAGAGCACTGATGGATGCTGAGCACTGAGGGATGCTGAGTACTGATAGGTGCTGAGCACTGAGGGATGCTGAGCACTGAGAGGCACAGAGGGGTGCTGAGCACTGAGGGATGCAAGAGCACAGAAGGGTGCTGAGCACTAAGGGGCACTGAGTACTGAGGAATACTGAGCACTGAGGTGCCACAGACTGGACTCAGTTGGTCCCTCAACCCCTGGGAGAATTCAGTGTCCCGGTTCTCAGGTAGACAAGGAGTCAGCAAGATGACAAATAGACACAGACAGACACCAGGGAGAGTGCTGTATATGAATGTAATGTCTCAAAGTAAGCATCAGACTTATAATACAGAAGGAAAACAAGGGTACATCAGCCAAGGTACATCAAGATGCATACTGGCTCTGTACACAAAACAGATAAAATGCATACATAAAATCGAGCAGGAACCAGGCAGTGTTTACAACTGAGATAAGATCAGCCCTATCTAAAGTCAGCTATTCACAGGAGCCAAGTGCAATGCTAGTCTATTGTTAAACCCACCACCAGGGGTCCCTTAGTAAATACCTAATTATGCTATTCCTCTGGGCCTAGTGAAAAACATGCACCAGGGAAGTTCTGCTCTACTAACCTTTTCATGAATAATACAATATTTCAGTTCCTCCTTAAACTATAACCTACCTTCTTTCTACTATTATGTAATGTAGGCTGCCACTCATGTCTGTAATGAGAATTCTAAGTTTACTATTTTGAACTAAGCCTGAGTTTTCTAGCTCCTATCTGGCAAACTGCGATGCCTGATTTCTAACTATCAACACTGGAAGCATTTTGTCTGAATGAGTAACATTTTAACGAAATGCCAAGCTCAGAGTTGGCTCAAGGACTGCCTAGGATACTGGTGAAGGCCAGGAAGCAATGTTTAATTTAACTTAGCTATTTGTCAAATCATTCCTTGGGGGCACCTATAATAAAACAATACTGAAAGAAAGTGCTTTAACCCCTTCACTGACAATCGCAAGGACATATCTGGAGCATCTGTGCGACGGGATGCCAAGGCTCCAGGAGACCAGCTTCCATGAAACTTTTTGCCTCAGGACTGTGGCCAAGCTTTTGGACTTGCCACACAGACTTCACTGGAGTGGGTGTGGCACTGAGAGGTACAGAGTACTGAGGGGTGCTGAGCACTGAGGGATGCTGAGCACTGAGGTATACTCAGCACTGGGGGATGCTGAGCACTGTGAAGGGTGCTGAGCACTGAGGGATGCTGAGCACTGAAGTATACTCAGCACTGGGGGATGCTGAGCACTGTGAAGGGTGCTGAGCACTGAGGGATGCTGAGCACTGAGGGATGCTGAACACTGTGAGGGGTGCTGAGCACTGAGGGATGCTGAGCACTGAGGGGTGCTGAGCACTGAGGGTTGTTGAGCACTGAGTGATGCTGAGCACTGAGGGATGCTGAACATTGTGAGGGGTGCTGAGCACTGAGGGATGCTGAGCACTGAGGTATATTCAGCACTTGGGGATACTGGGCACTGAGGGGTACTGAGCACTGAGGGGTACTGAGCACTGAGGGGTGCAGATTACTGAGGTTTGCTGAACCCTGAGGAGTTCTGAGCACTGAGGGGTGCTGAGCACTGAGGGATGCTGAGCACTGAGGTATATTCAGCACTTGGGGATACTGGGCACTGAGGGGTACTGAGCACTGAGGGGTACTGAGCACTGAGGGGTGCAGATTACTGAGGTTTGCTGAACCCTGAGGGGTTCTGAGCACTGAAGGGTGCTGAGCACTGTGGGATGCTGAGCACTAAGGGATGCTGAGCACTGATGTATACTGAGCACTGAGGGATGCTGAACACCGGTTACATTGACCTCACTTGAGAAAAACTTACTAAGCCTCTTCGCCCTTCATGCTCCAGCTCACTCTCTGCCCTTTTAACTCTGAAACAGTCTCACTAAATTCTTCATGTTGGCCTTGGCCTCACTCTGTCTGTCAGAGAGAACTTGAACTCATAATCCTCCTGCCTCAGCCTTCTAAGTAGCTGGGATTACAAGTGTGAGCAATTTTTGACATGTTCTTTTCTCTGTGTGTGAGTCATATTAGGACTAGGGATGTGGGTCTGCAGGTCCATGTACATCCCTGCTTCTGGGATGTAGCAAAGAGCTTGATTCAGCTCATCTCACAGGCTGCCTTTGGATACTGCCGTTGGCTCTGTAGATCTCCCATGGAACACATGTAGCACAGTGTCCACACTCAACCATGTGCACTGATATATTTCCACAGGTGGCATGTGAGCAGACTGTTGGTACACAGTGGGCACTCACAAGAAACTTCTGAGACAGTTATCTTGTTTCCAACCTGTTGTCATGCAGGGGGCAAGTCTCAGCAGGCAGAAGCTATCTGAACCCTGACACGGTAGGAGCACAACTGTTCTTTAAAGGGATCACTCGTGTTTTTGCATTGACCGTAAAGCTTGGTTCCCAGAAAGCAATCGTACTTCCTGTAATTCCATCCATCCATCCATCCCACAGTGACCCTGGGGTGGATGCAGAACATGCAATCGGACACAAAACATACCCAGAGGGACGAACAGGTCAACGTAGCGATGCAAACTGTCTGTCAGAGAGGAGGGATGAGGTGGCAAGCTATCAGACATTGCACAGACTGCCAGCCTGTTTCAGTTTCTTCCTTGTTGACACTATCATTTATCTGCCTTCTGCAGGGTTTCCCAGTGGAATTTTGCCTCTCTATGCCCTTTCCGCTATTCAGTTTAGGAAAGAACCAACTGACCTCTCCCTGCGTGGGTGCAGAGCACGTGGCTTTGAGGGTCACCCTCAAGGTTCCTTAGCTGTGTTGATTTTCCAAGCAAAGCCTGCCTTGGTCAGAAATCAGGTAGTTCTTAGGGAGGCAGACCAAGCCATCACACTCTTTTCTGGGGGGAAACACAAAGCAAAGACATAGCAGCTTGCCTCTTGCAAGTTTATTTAGAATCCCAATTTTAGAAAAGTTGCCTTTTTTTTCCTCCCAGAAATAGGAGGTTAAAGAACTATTCGACCTGGCTTTTATTAAACGTCATCTTGTATTTATTTGTTTCATTTCTGAATGGGATAGATGATTTGGAATGATATGGCTGAGGAAGAAGTCATATATATTCCTAGTGGAGAGAATGGGAGACTCTCCCATTTGGGTTGGCTTTCTTCTGTTTCTCCAACTTTACCCATTTACCTCCTTATTGCTTCTATGTGACATTACAATTTTTTTTTCTGGTACCAATTGAATTTCCAGCTTTCAGGAAGATGTGTCTGTGATGGTTTGTATATGCTTGGCCAAGGGAATGGCACTATTAGGAGGTGTGGCCTTGTTGGAGTAGGTGTGTCATTGTAGGTGTGGGCTAAGACCCTCCCCCTAGCTGCCTGCCTAGAAGTCAGTCTTCCACTAGCCGCCTTCAGTCTCCCACTAGCAGCCTTCAGATGAAGATGTAGAACTCTCAGCTCTGCCTGCACCATGCCTGCCTAGATGCTGCCCTGCTCCCGCCTTGGTGATGATGGACTAAACCTCTGAACCTCTAAGCCAGCCTCAATTAAATGTTGTCCTTTATAAGACTTGACTTGGCCATGGTGTCTGTTCACAGTAGTAAAACCCTAACTAAGACAACATCTTTCCAAACTTATAAATGTCATTTATAGCTCAATGTAGCAAAGGAAAACTGACAATCTTTTATATTACACCCAGTTTTCCTCTGATTTTTTTTTTTTTAAACATCCTGCCTCTCCTACATCTTTTTTTTTTTTAAGATTTATTTATTTATTTATTATATGTAAGTACACTGTAGCTGTCTTCAGACACTCCAGAAGAGGGAGTCAGATCTCGTGATCGGATGGTTGTGAGCCACCATGTGGTTGCTGGGATTTGAACTCCTGACCTTTGGAAGAGCAGTCGGGTGCTCTTACCCATTGAGCCATCTCACCAGCCCCTGATTTTTTTAAAATAAAGATTAGTGACAGGATAATTCTTTCTTTCACTAACATTTTGGATCAATATGGGCAACTGTTTACTAAATCTTGTCAGTCCTTCGTCTCAAGAGTTGGATTCCTTTATGCCACAGATATTACCACCTAATAAGAAGTCCACTCGCCCCAGCTTCATAAAGAAGCAATCAAGTAGGGACAAATATCTAGATGGAAATATTGACTCTGCTTCACTAGATGCACATTCAGTTGCCCCAAGCCTCAGTTTCTAGAGTGGAGTAGTAATATCTCTTGTCTGATGAGAATTCAGACAAATGATGGATATATAGAGATACACTGTGGTTTGAAAGAAAATGGCCTCCATAGGCTCACAGGGAGTGAGTATGGTCTTGTTGGAGTAGGAGTGGCCTTGTTGGAGGAAGTGTATCACACTGGGGGGTGGGGGGGGCTTTGTGGTCTCAGATGCTCAGGCCAGGCCCAGTGTGACACCGTCTCCTCCTGCTGATCCAGATGTAGAACTCTCAACTCCTTCTCCAGCACCATGTCTGCCTGCATGCAGGCCTCCATGCTTCTTGCCATGACGGCAATGAACAAAACCTCTGAACCTGTAAGCCTGCCCCAGTTAAATATTTTCCTAAGACTTGCTATGATCAAAGAGTCTCTTCATGCAGCAATGGAAACCCTAACTAAGACAAACACACCTTCAATTACCCGGTGATGTGAGCTCAGTCGACTTTCTGCCTGTCCCCTTGTGACTCCCATTCATTCTACTCACTGCTGCTGGATCTACCTTCACGGGACCATCTTGGATTCCGTTTTTAACATCCTCCAACCTGGGGTCTGTATTAGTCCCCTTCCCTCATCCCTGGCACAAACAACTTAAAGGAAGACAAGATCTCGGTGGCTCACAGTGTTGTGGGAACCATGTCGTGGTTACTCAGCTCTACCCACTTTGACCATGGTGTTGTTGGAGCTCATGGTGAAGGAGTTTCTTCACTTCGGTGTACACAGGAAGCAGAGAATGATGGGAAATGGCCGAGCCTAATCTACCCCTTAAGTTTATGTCCTTATACTTTCTCCAGCTAGGTCCCAGTTCCCCAAATTTCTACAGCTTCTCTCAAATGTGCCATCAGGTGAGGACTTTTCACCACATGTGGGGGCAGGGAGGGGTCACACATTTCATATTTAAACCTTTAAACAATAGCACTATGCCACACACAGCATTTCTGCTTTGGTATTCCAGGCTTTCCATCGGTCTCCTGACATTACCCTCCTCCGTCTTTACTCAGTTGCCCCCCCCCCCACATGCTGCTCATCACAGTCTTGATGCACTTGCTGCATTTTTTTTCTCTGATCCCTTCCTCCTGTCCTTAGATGTCTAACTAAATAGCTTCTCCCCGGTGCCTGATGACCCCCCGACCCCTGCCATCTCTCCACAGCTCTGCACTTGACACACTGACACTGTCTGCGGCTCCTCTATGTTCATCTCGCCTCTGCAGCTGGGGAATCCTCCATCCTGCCTTCTGTTCTCCAGTGTAAAAGCTGAGAGGTTCAAAGGACTGCCTCCCCTACCCTGAACCCGCAACCCCTTTAGCTAACAAGGCACTAACCAACCACTCTGTGTAAATTCTACATGAAAGCATTTGAAGAGATCCGTGTTTGAGCACAGGGGTTGCTTAAATGAGAGCCCAAACTGGAGAAATACTTGAGACTGTAAGGCAGGCAAAATATCTGTTTGTTCTCCATGCTATGTTCCATCCAGCTTAGCCCTCTGCTTCTGAGCTCTCTGCCTTAGGGATGAGCGACATAGGACTGCAGATCCCACAAATGATGGGGTAGGATGCTAGCAGTCTGGTGAAAACATCTCTTCCATTGTTTTTATTTTTCTGCCATGCTATAGTTGAGTAACTAGAAATTGGATATAATAAAGTCCCAGAGCTTGATGCTTTCATCTATGCACAACACACAATTTAACTTCCCTACCATCTCACACAGTGGCCTTCACAGTGGTCTGTATGCTAACACACTCCAGGTCATCCCTCTCAGCAAATAGCAAATTGATACTACGTTGCTCACTGCAGTCGTCTGCCCTATATGAGATGTTCCAAGACTACTCAGGACGGATAATTTCTGCCCTCTGTTAACCTCTCCTTTCTTTCATCCTCTTTGCTTCTGTGAGCTTTGCTATTTTGCATTCTGTACACAAGAGAGAGTTTGTGGATTTGATTTCTGCTTGTAGTTTCTTGCATTTAGCACAGTGCCCTCTGTGTTCACCCTTACTGTTACACATGGATCCTCTTCAGACCCCAATGCTTTTATTACTATTGAGGAGGCCGAGAAAGTCCCCACACCAGTGGCTGCTTCTTTCAGAGTCAATATTAATTTTTTTTAACATCCTGCTTAGAGTAGCATTACCTTCCTCCAGATGCTGGCCTCACACCAGAGTGTGGGAGGAAGACCATGAATCTTGCCAGAAAACAAAGCTTTCAAAATACAAAGTTCATTCCATTTTGAAATTTATCCAATTTCCTTTTGCCACAGTCCCACCTCACCTCACATCAATTCTTCTTGTTCCTTCTCCTTCTCCTTCTCCTTCTCCTTCTCCTTCTCCTTCTCCTTCTCCTTCTCCTTCTCCTTCTCCTTCTCCTTTATCATCATCATCATCATCCAATTCTGGAATGTTGTATTACTTTATTTTTAAAAACAAATTTATCTTTTAAGATTACAAATAAATAAATGCAACTTTTTTTTTGCAGCCTTTAGATATTCACATTATTTCCTCCCTTTTATTGAAAATAGATTTTTTCCTCACATAATATATCCTGATTAACAGCTTCCCCACCCTTGAGTAGGAAGTCTTCCACTTCCTTCCCCCTCTCCTCCTCTCTGGATCTACTTCCTTTCTTTCTCTCATTAGAAAACAAACAGTATTCTAAGGGTTAATAATAAAATATAGTAAGACAAAGCAAAAACTAACCCCTCAAAACTGGACAAAACAAGCAAAGGAAAAAGAGCCTAAGAGAAGGCACAAGGACCAGAGACCCACTTGTTTACACACTCAGGAATCCCATCAAAGCCACAATATGTATGCAAAGGACGTGGTCCTGACCTGAGCAGGCCCTGTGCTTGCTCCCTCAGTCTCTGGGTTTATACAAGCTTCGATCGTGTTGACTAGAGGGCCTTGTTTTCCTGGTCTCCTCCATTTCCTCTGGTCCTTACAGTCTTTCTGCCTCCTCTTTGGCAAGGTTCCTGTGAGAAGAAATTTGTAACATTGTTATTTTTAAGAGCAAGATCAATTTAGGAAATATCTTATGAATGGTAGGCTATTTTAGGTTTTAGAAAATAAAAACTTGAAATATTATAAGTATACTTTGTATTTCAATATTTTGCCCTGAGTTATGTTTGATTCTCTTTTTGGCACATAACTTATGGCTCCATGGAAGACACTCAGATGTACCAGGACTCTGATGCTTTATCTGTCAACAAGATTTTTGCTTTATCATTTTTATTTTATTATTAATTATTATTTTATTGCTTTAAATATATTTCTCAGGTTACTTTCTGTCTTTTAAATGATGCCCCGATATTTGTATTTGCTTCTTTCTTTTTGTCAGTCTTATTTTGCTTTAGATTTTTTTGGGACAGGATCTAATTATGTAGCCCATACTGTTCTCCAAACTGTTTCGACATTCTCCGGCCTCAGGCTTCTGAGTATTGGGATTACAGGCACACAGGGCCAAGCTTCTTTTTCTCCTTTAAAACACAATTTTCTGTGGCCTTTCCTTCTCTCTTAACTTCTTCTGGCTTAAATATATTAGAGCAAATCACAGGATCACGTCATTTTACCATGTGCATCTAAATGTGGGTGTTTTCCTACATAACCACAATGACATTACCACACTTCTTGGTACAAACAATATGTTATTGGTAACATGAATTATATGACCACATCCAACCATCTCCCTTATCTTCAGAATGTTAAAATGCAGTTGGTTTTGTTTAAATAACAATCTAAACAAGTCATATACTTACTGAATTGCTCAGGGCTGCAGAAATGGCTTGAGACCAGACAACCCCAACTTTGGAAGCAGGTAAGAGAACCCTGAGAGCAGCAGGTCTCTGGAGGTACCTGGGATGGTTTTAGCTCTTCTTAGCTACTACGTGATAGTGCCCCTTTAAACGTAACCTCACAGATAGGCCAAAAGTTGAGGGATCCTAGGACTTACTACATTTACGGGTGTCACCTTGTGAAGAGCAATTCTGTGCCCTCTACTCCTCCCTAGTTCAGTAAAAGTCAAAGGACATCCTCTTCAAACTGAAGTTTAGACCCGCCTAGGCCCTGTTAAGGCTTTGGCTGGAAAGACATTAAAAAATAATCTTTCCCCCATTGTCACAGGTATATTATCTGTTTATATCAAACCTTCCGCCCACTTCTCTGTTCTCAGCAACGTAGACCTTTGTACTGGAGAGTAAGAGCTTACTCTGTGTTGATATCTGACAACTATGCTATAATAAATGCCAGCATCTCTGGTGCTAAGACTTTAGCCTATAAAATCCTTTCTAATGCAATCTTGAAAACCACACAACCCACCTGTAAGTGAGGATTTCACCATCTGGGATCTTGGTGAAAGATGGGCCTAATCCAAAAGGCTCACCTCCGTTGTATTTTCTTTGGTTTTGGAAGGAAAAGCAGTTAGCAATAAAAGAATGGAAGGGGCCTCTTCTATCAATACATAATGGGAACCACGGGGGAGCTCCACTCCCCATGCCCCCCACCCCCACTCCCGCTCTTCCAGCTGACTTCAAATACTTTTGTTTTTTAACCTACCAGTGAGCTAGGTTCTCCTGGCTTTGAATCACTAGCCAGCGAAGGTCACAGTTGCTGGGAATTTCATAAAACAAAATTCCCCAGGGAATTTCAACAGAGGTGCTCAGGAAGCCAAAACCCCCTCGGCTCTTTGGCCCAACTAAAAAGCCCAGCGCAGAGGCGCCTCCTACGCATGCACTACGCACCTCCCCTCAGCTGAGACAGCAGCGTTCTCTGCACAGATGCAGTCTGCAGTCTGCAGCTGAGAACCACTGGGACTGTGTGGGGGTCTCCATCGCATGCTGACTTCGTAAACATTCTCTGCCTCAGACTCCTCTTTGTTCAAGGACTTTTCACAAGAACTTGGTATATAGCTACATAAAATAGATATATAAAGAAACGTTTGCTGGTAAATCATAAATACATTTATTATATGTCCATTATTCACACACGTGTATACACACATACACCCATGAATTAAAGAGATGATTTGATACAAATTTGATACAAATGAGATGAATGTAGTTGTTTATTTTCACATAAAGAATGAAATCTTAGTGGATATTTGGTCCTGCAGGACACAGGGTATCTCTAATTTTTTTTCAGAGTTGATCAAGATTTTGCTTTTATAAATACCAGTTCTGAGAATGCCACTTCAAATGTCCCTTCTTACAGGACAAATGGCAGAAACAAGTTTAGAGCTATAGCAGAAATTGTTGGAGATTCCGTTTTAATTCAAAGTCAAAATCCACTTAATAATTTTTTTAAATTAAATTCAAGTCAACTATTCAAAAGGCAATTTTGAAAATCAAATAATCCAACACAAAAACAACCCAAGGATATACTAATTTGATATTTACATGCTCAGAAACCATTGTGAGAAAACATTTGTTTTCTATAATTAAACCATGATGTTTCTGTAAGAGCAGAAAGCTGTGCGTGCTCCAGCGTCACGTGTGGCAGTCTTGAGTCTGAGCTAAGATAGCTTTCACTGGTGGTGTGGGGTGGGATAGCATGGCCAGTGAGCTTACGGCGTGCACGCAGAGAGCAAGCTGCAGATAAGTCACACAATTCAACAAAGTGACAAACAGCTTGGGTTCACTGTGTGATAGATTTTTAGTTAATTTTTGGTTGTTGAGTGTTTAGAAACTTTTTCCCTCGGCAGTTTTTTTTGTAACTCCTAACTTCAGTCACGTGACCACACGTGGCATTGCAACCCTCAGTTCAAGAGGTTGGGGTCAGGATGGGAGCCCAGGGTCCATTGTTGTTCCACAGCCACACATTTCTATAGCACTCTCTGGTTGTAAAATACATCGAGGGACATGATACTCCTGCTTCTCACGGCGAAGCAGGTGACACAGTCTATGCACCATTTTATACATAAGCAGACCAGTGTCCCCCCCAGCAGACCAGTTTTCCCTCTTTCCCAGAAGGCTTCAGTACAAACTCGATCTCATAGACAATCTGGGCTTTCCAACTCACTTCTGGCTAAAAGAGATCTTTCTCAACTGGGGAGCTCTGTATCTGTCTGAGGTAGCAACCTTTGCCTCAAATGATCGGTGCCTTTCACCTCCACAAAGTTGTCATTTTTCTGTGTACATAATGGCAGGAAAAAGTGATGCAAAGAACTCTTTTAAAGGAAACCTTTAAAAAATTTTCTGTTTTCACAGAGCTTGATATGTCTGGCCCTGAGGAAGCCAAGCTCATTAAGTGCGAATAGGAAATAAAGTATAATTTTCTATTCTTCCGTGGCTTTAACAAACGAGTTTCTTGCCATCTGCATGTGTTGGAATGCTACTAAGACACAGAGTTTGAAGAGTCCCTAGGGTCCCTTTTCTGTGCCCTCCAGTAGAACAGTTAATCTCTGCCTTCTTTACCCCTACTCTTCTTAAGCCAGATTCCCTTTCTAACCTCTATTTCACAGCATTTATCTTTGAAGGAAAGTGACTCAGTCCCATTGCGTGGAGTACCCAATTTGTTTATCCTTCAAATTGGATGAGCTCACATCATTACTCTCACTTGGGTTGTTATGAGAGAGTTTTCTTCACTCCGTGGGTTCTATTTTTATGAGGCTCTCCATTCTGCTAGTCTTGACTCAAGTCCAAAAGTCAATTAGTGAAAACATGACCTCGGGCAAGATTCAGCTTGTTTTTCAGTACCCATCAATTGCGTTCTTCTTTCGTTAGCCTGGTCCCTTCTTTTAGCCACAACTTTAGCACACCTCAGGGCAATACAAGAAGCCCATGTATTCTGTCTCCGATCAGTGTGACAGGAGGTGAAGTCACACTGATGTGTCTGGACATCACTTCGCACTGGCCCTCAGTTTACAATCACACGTTTTTGGTTATGAGCAGATCACTGTGCCTTGTGTCCTACAACATGTCCTTTTTCATGAAAAGAGGATGGTAATAGTTAGGAACTTTTCCGTTCAGCCAATGGAAAACCAACACGATTGGTTTAAACAAAAGGATAATGTGTTTTCTTATGTGGCTGAAAGACCAACAACAGCTACACCTGACTCATCGCTGGGGCCCTGAGGTAATTAGACAACGACGTTTCCGCCATTTTGGAAGGACCTCGTTCTGCTAAACTCCTGGCTTACTCTTCTTGCCAGCCGGCTCTCTTTTAACATAAACTTCCTGTGACCATGTGGCTGCTAGCAGCTTGGTCTCATCCTTCTGGCTCTAAGTCCTTCTGGCTCTAAGTAAAGAGTCTTACTCAAAGCCAAGTCTAGGATTCATTCTGGTTGGTTTTACTTGGTTCTGATGTACATTTCTGAGCTAATCCCTTGGTCATATTCTGGGTAACAGACACATGCCACATTTTATGAAGTGCAGATTTACTGCATGTGGACTAAAAGGAGAGCAAAAATTACTCCTTAAAGAACAACCAGAAGCAGGCAATGCATAGCAAGACAATGGCTTAATTGGGATCTCTTCGGGTTTTGTTTGTTTGTTTGTTTGTTTTGTTCTGTTTTAGTTATTTGAGATTTGCTGACATAAACTTACATAAAGAGAGTCCCTGGAGGGAAAAACATTTGCAGTTCAGATTTATTAAACAATGTCATCATCTGAGCTGGCCCTGAGGACATGGAGCAGGGAGGATTGATATAGACAGCAATAGTGACTCCCTGCTTGATATCACAGTCTACCAGCTCTATACAAAGGGCATCTTTCACAGAGATGTACATACGTGTTCTGAAAGAGCCTGAAACTAGAAGCCATAACTTGCCCCCATTTTCAATATTGAACACTGGGACTTAGCCTAGCACAGGACAAAGAATGGTCTTCATTTCCAGGCAACAGTAGCAAGTTTGGGTTGGAGTGGGCTGGGGTGAGGGACAGAGAGAGGCCTAGCTTTGATATGAGTAAAGTATGGTTAAAACAGTCAAAGAGAAATCAAAGCTCAAAGCTTTTAAATGTTCTTCCTTTAGGAATCGAGGCCAGACTTAACAAGTTCTTCTTATAGCTAAGGGGTCTAGGAAATCTACTGCTGAGGGGCTGTTGTTTGAGGTGTCATCCCATGGCAGGAGGCGGAACAAGAGCCTGAACTTGGCCTTTTATAACAAACCCATTTCTGATAGCAGTCTTAATCCTTCCATAATGGCAGAAACCGCATGGTCTAATTACCTCTTAAAGGTTAGGATGGGGCACGCTTGACTTTGTAGTCTACCCAAAAACAAATTTGGGAGTTATTGCCAAGCAACATTAACAGGCACAGGACAAAAGTCTTTTATGAGGCCTTTACTGCGGTAGTGACATCTTCCCAGTCCTTATCAGTTCTGCAAACAAGCTCTGGGACTGTTGACAATGACTGATATTCCCAGGGCTGTTCTGGCCCAGTTCCTGGTTCATAATTTCAGTCAGTGAGGCATCTGCTAAAGAGAATAGGTCCCAGCTTTCATGGCTGCTGTGACCCCAAGGTTCACACACACACACACACACACACACACACACACACACACACACAGAGAGAGAGAGAGAGAGAGAGAGAGAGAGAGAGAGAGAGAGAGAGAGAGATTGAGAGATGGAGAAGGACAGAAGCTGACATTGTACTGAAAAGATATGTAGACGTCCCAGGCAAGAAGCAAGATAAAGCTTTGTCACTGGCACAGGAATCTCCATCTTGGGGACAGCTAGCTCTCTAGAATTTTCTTCATTGCTATTTAACTGCTCTCACGGTATGGAGTGATGGATGGAAATCAGGGGCTAAGAGCACAAGGTTGAATCTTGCCTCTTTGCCATTCACCAGTCTCGCTCCAGCTTCCATGCTGCAAGTTCAAACGTGAACAAGGACGAAACATAGGGAGCCTTAATCCTTATCCTTAATCCTTAGTGGTAGGTGACTAGAAATTAGGAGAATGTTCTGAGTCTATGGTTCTGAACTTTGTCTTCATTTGCATAAGCCAGACATCTTGATAAATATTGATGCTTGACCTAACTTCAAGAGGTTCTGATTTCAATGACAAAAGACAAGAAAGGAAGGGCATGATAGGAGGACAGTGTGTTGAGAGTGCTAAGAAGAATAGTGGAGAAGGGTATGGGTGAATAGGATCGAGATACACTACATCCATGTATGGCCTTTTCCAAGAATAAATTAAGAATTAACAAACAAACAAACAAAACACCTCAGTGCATTGACATCAGTATTCTTGGAATAAAAATTGCCTGGGACATAGAGGTGAGGGGTGGATCATACTCAGACTTTGTGACAGACTCAGGTGGGCTAGGTAGCATTGTGGGTGGTCTCTGAATGAATGAAATGTAACAGTTGGAAGAGGAGAAAAAAAGAAAAAGGACAATCTGGCTTTCACTGAAAATTTTCTCTGTCATTTGGTGGCAACAAGCTTGTCTAGTGCTTTGCTACTGAGCCCAAAGATCCCACACCTCATCTCATCTCAGCTTAATGCCCCCCTCCCTCCCTCCACCCTCCTTCTTTTTCTTTTAATTGAGATACAAAAGCTCTGAGTCCATTCTAGGTCTGAGGAATTCTGTACTTCAGACTGAGTCTGCCCAGTTTCTAAGGGTGGGGCTAAGGATGCGAGAAGGGATAATCTTTAACGGTCTTTTTAGCAAAGCAAAGACCCTTAAGCAAAAAGGAATAGAGTAGCTGGGTGGCTTTAGTCAAATTGTTTGTAATTCTTCATCCCATAGAGGAGATGATTAAAGAATATTTTGTCAAGCAGACCGTGGCTTCAAGTCAAGCAAGGGTAAGGCTTAAGTCCAAGTCCATACCTAAAGAACACAGTGTCTCAAATGTTCAGGAGGCCATAGCCAGATGAGGCTCTCTCATAATTCATCCATCCATACTTGTTTCAGTATCAAAATAACAACTGAATTTTCCTGTAGTCTTTGATTCCCTCTAGTTGCAAACCTCCCAAGGTGGCATACCTCAGTTCACAATGTATGGCCTTAGAGCAAATAGAAAGATATTTCTTTCCTCTGGAAATACTCTAAACATGCATGTTCTAGAAAGGATGTTCTAGAAATAAATCGGATGTAGTTTCAATCATACCATACTGCTAATTGTCATGGTTGTTATGAATTGATATAGGGGTCCTCAGCCCACTGTGGGCGGTACCATTCCCTGATCAGCTGTTCCTAAGAGAGCCGGGAGCAAGACTTTGAGTGAGTCATCAAACAGCATAACTTCATGGCTTCAGCTGTCAGGCTTTGGTTGTGAGTTGAGCCCTGTGATTAGAGGTAAGGTCCCCTTGCCCTGACTTTCCACAAATGATGGCCTGTGACATGTAAGATGGAATAAATCCCTTCCTCTTCTAAGTTGCTCTTGGTCAGTGTTTTTATCACAGAAACAGAAAGGAAACCAAACCAGACAGTTGTCCTTGTTGGGTGCTCCTAAAACAACACCCACTGCTGAAGTTGTAAGATGCTCAGCTGCAGATAAAATTCCAGTAAAAGAAGTTGGCTGCTGCAACACCAACAGGCCATCCCAGATTGTTTCCAGAAAGCCACAGACCAAAAAGCAGTGAGTGCTTCCTTCAAAAGCTCTGGAGAGTCGAAAACTCCAGTCTGGAAGCACCTGCTTTATAGGTGCTTGGCAAGGAAGCATGCGAGGGAGGCTCATATAGAAGCGATAAGATGGTATCCTGGAGGAAAAAGAGAATTCTGTCTAAAAATAAGGTCTAGTTGTCATAAGAAGTATTTCACCTACTCCATTAACAATAAAATAGGGCTGAATTGGAAAAAGCATGCAGCACCCTTTGCTCCCTGTAGTTTTATTAGAAAAAGTCCTTGCTTATTTTCAGCTTTGCTGGAATCTTTATTTATTTTTTGGATTCCCCATCCTCACCTCCACAGAATATGGCCACCAATAGGAAAGCAGGAGATACTGCTAACTCCAACTCCCTCCTACTCAGCTTCTACCAGCTTAGGACCCTCTACGGTTTGGCCTGCACCGTCCTCTCAGTTCCTCCAACTCTTCTTTGGAGTGAATAGCCTACTAACCCTGATTGACTGCTTGCATTTGGCCTGACTGGAGCAGTCATGAGCTGCCAAGGAATCAGCAGGGAGGGACTAGAGGGCAGCAAGAGAAGCAAACCAACACAGATTCACTCCTTAACTAAACCAGAGAGCAAAGATGCCCCCTGTGTCTGCAGAGTCATTTCCAGGAGGCTCAGACCTAAGTTCTCCTGACTTCATCTGCTTGGCAGAGGTGCTGATGACTTCCTTTTTAAAGGATCGCTCAAAGGCTTGCAGAATTAGAAGTCCCCCTCTGAATAACCTAAGCGCAGTCTCTAGTTCTCTGTGGTTGTAGAGGAACTCATAATTAGTTTCCCATTGTCCTCCTTTCCTCCTAGTGTGGGTCTAGCTTGGCTCTGCTGGCTAACATCCACTGTCTCGCCCACCCGCCTTTTCTTTCCTACTTTCTCTGTCTCGCAGCCAGCTACTATTGCTGAATCTTTTACATCAGTGTTTTTCTCCCTACTCCTGAACTCTGCCTCACTTGGCTTCATTTTCTTAGTACATTTTTTTTCTTTTCCTCCTTACTTTTTAAAAGTCTGAGATGGAGTGAGAGAGTTAAAAGGGTGGAAACTGCTCTCCTAAAGCTATGTCCATTGCAGAAAATAGGAACTAGAAAAATTGAGCAGTTAGCTTGGGTTTCCTTAGGCCTAAGAGCAATATTTATTGTTAAATGATGAAAAATGGGCAAAATGTAGAACTCTATGTGGATGGCATTAAGCAAGCTGTATTCTCCTTGCCTGGAGAGATGATTAGTGCCTCTGGTGGTTTTTACATCTGGACTCCTTCCTGCTGACCACTTATGCTCTATGTGGGGAAGCTGGGGTGGGTGGAGTCCATGGAAAAGTTGGTTTATTTGGAAGCAAAAACATCATTGTCATCATCATCATCATCATCAACAACAACAACAACAACAACTTTTAGAATTGTCTTTAATTCCCTTTTACTTCGCTCCCTGACATAACTCTGGATTTCACTACTTACAGTAGTCTCTGATCTCCAAACCCAAAGAGATCTCATGAAGAAGGATCAGGGTATTTTTCTTCCTGGTAAGGACCTGGTAACATCTTGGCACACAGACTAAAACATTTTGCCAATCTCCTGCTCAAAACTTCTGCTGTTTTTCCCCAAACCAGATGCATTCTTCCCCAAGAAAAGCAAAGGCCTATGTGGATGAGCCCTGTTTTCTGCAAACTGGCACCATTTCCTTCTTTTATAAGTATCCAACCAGTGCATGAATCTCTGGGCACTCAGGTTTCTGGGAAACTCTTGTGTCTGCTCTTGGTGGCCATGGCTTTCTTACAGTGAAATTTCCTGCAACTCTCAGTATGAATGTTTCTGCTGCCCTCTGGGTGACATCACCCAGCAGGTGAAGGATATGGGGTGCTGTCTTCTCTTTACTCCCACTCAAACACTGTGCAGACCCTGACTCCCTAAGTTTGCCTTCTGTTGTGAGTGATGGAACCGCTTGTTCTGCATCATTGGCATTGGCATGTTGTCCTTACTAAGTTCTAAATGGGACTCAATAAGTAACCACATTGGAGCATGGAAAATCGATACAAAAAGAGATTAGATATAAGCATGACTTTTTCTTACCCAGTAGCTTTGCTTTAGTGTATTCCTCAAGTTCTTGCTGTTGCTAAGCACTCAAGACTCAATTATCTCTCCTTTCATCTTGCCTATGCTGTGAAGTTGTCTTAGGGTTTTAAAGCTGTGAACAGATACCATGACTAAGGCAACTCGTATAAGGACAACATTTAATTGGGTCTGGCTTACAGGTTCAGAGGTTCGGTCCATTATCATCAAGGCAGGAAGCATGGCAGCATCCAGGCATAAATGGCTTTGGAGAAGGAGCTGAGAGCTCAACATCTTGCTCCAAAGGCATATAGGAGAAGACTGGCTCTCATGTGGTTAGGTGGAGGGTCTCATTGCTCACTTCTACAGTGACACAGTTCCTCCAACAAGACCACACCTATTTCAACAAGGCCATATCTCCTAATAGTGCCACTCTGTGAGCCAAGCATAGTCAAACCAGAACATAAGTTTTCTCCTTTCTCTCATCTTCCAATAATCCATCAGGAAGCTGCTCCCCATGGGGTGATATGATAACAGCTGGTGATGGGAAAGCTGGGGCTCCACTGAGAGCCACTGGGAAGTTACTTTTGGCCAATGGTAATCATCATCAGTGACGATGACAGCATTTGTGGGAAGCTTATATCCTCACTGTGTTCGCAGAGGTATAACTACGACTCGGTGTTCTCATCTATCAGAGAATGAGAATCCTAGAAGCAGAGTCTGCAAAGATCATACTTGCCTCGGGAGTGGCATGAAGTGGAGGAAACCAAAGAGAAACTAAAGAGATATTAGCAACTCTGAGGCAAACCGCATGGTTGGAGAAATTGGGGATCCAAGGCACATACCTAAACATAATAAAAGAAATATACAGTGAGCCAATAGCCAACATCAAATTAAACAGAGAGAAACTTGAAGCAATTCCACTAAAATCAGGGATAAGACAAGGAAGGCTACCTATGCTCTCCCTATCTAGTCAATAGAGTACCTGAAGTTCTAGTTAGAGCAAAGAGACAACAAAAGATCAAGGGGACACAAATAGGAAAGGAAGAAGTCAAGGTATCGCTATTCTCAGACTGAGCACCAACCAAAGAACATACAAGTCTGGAAGAAGGCCCCTGGTGGATGTGTAACAGATGTTCATCTCAGTCTCCATGGCTGCCTTGTCTGACCGTAGTGGGAGAGGATGCACCTAATCCTGCAGAGAGTTGATGCACCAGGGAGGGAGAATATGGGGGGCACCCTCTCAGAGGAGAAGGAGAAGGAGGTTTGGGGGGAGGAACTCTGTGACAGGGCAGTGTTTGGGACGCAAATGAATGAATGGATGGATGAATGAATTAAAATGTATAATAAGATTTAGGCAAGGACATGTGGTGGGAGAATACATGATTCACCCTACTCCTCAATCTAAAAGAAACAGAATGTAGTAGGCAGGGGAGACACACGTGACTTTGAAGGTACTGACTTCTGTATTGGGTGGGGCCTTACTTTTTGCTAGTGATTGCTCTGAAAATTGGTTAAATGTTTTACCTCTCTGTGTTTCATCTAGTTAAAAGGAAACAAATCTCAACTTCCATAGAAATATAGACATCTTCACAGTCATAAGGAGTATTAAGATGTAATCAGAGATTTGTAGTGTTCAAGACAGTCCTATAACAAGGGAGTGTCAGAAAGTAAAATATTTCTTTTGTTGTTTATTTGCTTGCTTGATTTTATCCATTAGTAGAGAGGGCCTTCTTTCTTGTCCTCTGGATTTGGAACCTGAGACACTCACTCAGCTAGTTGTATTTACTGTAAACAAATGTCTACTAATTTCTTACGTGTTTTATAAAAACTTGCATGGTGTTTTGTGGTCAACAAGAACTCTGTGAATGTTCATTAATAATTAAAGTGGAAACTTCAAGTTAAAAGAATCCCAGAGAGGGAGAAAACAAAACTTCCTTGAGAAATTCTTCCAAGTTGTGAATGAAGACAGAGTTAACCATTAAACAGGTTGATGGTCCTTCTGGTTTGAGGACCATTTGCTTTGGACATGAAGCAGCTCCCAAGGTTATCAACAACCAGGCCAGTCCAAGCAAGGCCTTGGCAGCAGACAAACAATGTGTGATCTGGGATAGGAAGGGACATCAGCAAGGTCTTGGGACACATAAGAATGGAAATCAGGGCTATCAGAAGCTTGGAGATGTTTCCCAAGTTTTTCATTGCATTTTACTTTAGCAATTTTTTTGAGGGGATGCTAAGCTTTGTGCTTGTTAGGATGTCCACAGCACTCTTGTGTGCTTGTATGATAGTTGTGGTTTCTACACTTCTGGAAACCTCCTATGTAGGTTACTGCATGTTGATGGAATAAAAAGAGATTTTTAAATACTTTCCTATACAGTATGTTACCCTCTTTGTACTCTTTTGCCCTCTACCTGTTACATTAAAAATTATAGCCAAATACATTCCAAGTGAAGTTATGGGAAACTTGAGCAATATTGGGATTGTTTCTCTGTAAATGACCATAACATGGTTGAAAAACCCACTGGTATTGCCAAACTAGATCTTGAGATGAAGGAGGACAGGGGATGTGTATTCTACTAGAGGGAACACTGGGTATGCTTCTTTCTTCCAAAATAAGCCAACAGCTACAACCATTAAGGTCTCTGCATCCAGACGTACTTGATTCCTAGGGACCAAAATTGTGAAAAGATATCCTTCCTATCAGGTCTCAGTTGTGCCCCTAGAGTAGCTGCTGTTATCCATACCTTCTTCTACCTGACTTTTTACCCTCATAGAAGTTCATCACACGAAAATCTTGTGAACATACATAGCAGAGTCATTTGAAGAACAGAATTGAATTTACAGTGCTAGGAAGGTGGTCAGATAGCAAAGACAAAGGTGAAATCCCTGAAGTCGAACCATGCAAACCTGCTTTATGGTTGATTTAGATATTCCCCAAAGGTTCATGCCTAGGATGCTTAGTCCCCAATGTGGCTGTACTAAGATGGTAGGAGCACCTTTAAGAGGCAAAGCTTGTGTGAAGTCATTGCAAACCTTGACCAAGATCATTGTTTTCTATTGTCATGAAATATGACAAACTACCCCTTGATTTTCACTTCTAGATTTCAGTCTAAATAACTATAACACTGTGATTAACCTTTAGGAAAAACATCCTGACTGTAGCATTGCAATATTATCCTTCATCCATCAACTTAAAACCAAACCAAAACTGTACTGGAAGACATCTGTGGAAGGACAGCATGTCTCAGGAAAATATTTTCTGGGAATTTCCCAATGTAGCTCAATTGAGTAAAACTCCATATCAAAGCCATCTGGCATTGGTTCTAGGTCATTGTTGGGATTTTTTTTGTGTCTGGGATACAAATTAAGGGAGGTGTTTCTGGTCATGCAGAAAGCTATTACAGTTTGTATCTGAAATGAGTCTCCCTCCCCAATCTTATGTTATGAATGACTAGCCCACAGCTGGTGAAAGTGTTTTAGACAATTCTGGAAATTTTGGGTAGTGGGGCATAGTTGGCAGAAATAGGCCAATAGTGGTAGGTCTTTGAAGGTTATTGTAGATCCCTGGGTCCTGACTCATGTTTTACTTATGGGTCTGCTGTGACATGAGCAGTGTCTTCTAAGTTCTTCTTCCACCATGAGCTGAGTGGCACTGCCATGTCCTCCTACAAGAATGCACTAGCCTTTCTGAGACCTTGAGCCCAAATACATTTTTCCTCTCTTTTGAGCTGCATTTGTCATGCATTCTATCACAGAAATGCAAAAGAAACTAATACATATAACCAGTACCAGAGAAGTGGTGTTCCTCCTATGATTAAACCTGATTATTTGGTCCATAGGCCTTTGGAATTGGCTTGTAGGAGAAACTTGGAAGTGTTTGATGATACAGCCTAGGAAAGTCCTAGAAAAGTTCTGTAAGCAGAACTTAGTAGGTGACTTTTGAACTTCCAAAGACCAGAATGCTTAGACAGTAAAGAAGAGAGTCATCAAGTTTCAGATGGGAACAGGAATGCTATTGGGAATTAGACAGAATATAGATATTATAATCTGTAAATAATTTGCCTAGGTTCAGTCTAAATTATGAGAATTTGAGTGAATCTTGATTTAAAAGTAATGAACTAGTGGATTTGGAGGAGACAATTTCAAGACAGCACAGCACTCAGGTCATGGCACGGTTACTACTGGTTGCTTTTAGCCAGGTTTACAATGAGAATTAAGATCGAGACGCAAACAAGAAAGATCAAATGACCAAGCAAAAACCAAGTTGTTTGTCAGAAAGGGAATTTGTTTGAAGTCGATAGATAACAAAGAGGCCTTAACTGTAAAGAGACTTGGGCCAAGTATTCACAATGGGACAATTCAAAAGGTGACTGTAGGAACTGGCAAGATTCCATCTACTGCAGGCTCTGTGATGCAAAGCTGGAAATTCATCTGTAAGACTTTTCTTTGGAAAGAGAGAACTTCCAACATCATCTCAAACTGTGAGTCAAATTAAAACTTCTTTCTTAAATTGCTTCAAGCCAGACATTTGGTTATAGTAATAACAAAAAAAAAGTAACTA